>NW_020455518.1:305128-309965 GCF_003342845.1 Nothoprocta perdicaria
GGAGCGGGGCGGAGCGGGGCGGGTTGGGCCGGGCCCGGTGCGGGGCTGCCCGAGGGCCGGGCGCGCCCGGGCCGCTCCCGTGGGACACGGGGGGGCCCCGAGGGATGCGGGGCCCGGGCAGCTCCCGGGGGGACGCGGGGTACCCTGGAGGGATACGGGGTGCTCCTGTCCCACAGGGGACCGAGCGCCGTGGTGCCGTGGTCCCACGGCCACCCCGTGTCCTGCCACCCGCCACCGCGAGCAGCACGTCCTGCCACCAGCAGCATCCACGTGTCCCAGCACCCAGACCCGCCGCCCTGGCCCCCAAAAGCAGCGGTGCCGGCGCGGGGGGCTCAGGCTCCTCAGCACCTTAGTGTCCCTCTGCAGCAGCACCCGGCTCCTCGCGGCCGGCAGGGCCTGTCGACACCCAGGCAGTGAAATCACCGCTTCCCTGACGCCGCCTGAGCCGGCAGGCGCCCGGCGACTCATTTCCAGGCAGGCTCGGCTTTCCGGGGGGGATTGCGGCACAGCAGCGCTCCGGGCCCCGCCGCCCGCCGGCCCCGCGGCTCTCCGGCCTCCAGACGGGCCTCGGTGCTTCCCGCAGCTCATCCCCGCTCCCGCCAGCACGGCCTGCTCCCGAGGGCTGTGCTGCCGTGAGGACGGGTAGGGCTGCCTTCCTCCTGGCCGCTTTGAGGGGTTCAAGCACGCCGAAAACGGGCTCCCCTTTGCTACCCCCCTGCCCTCGTCGCCTCGCCAGGCTCCTGCCCGCGTTGTGCAAGGCCCCGCACGCCTTGCCCAACTGCCTCTTTCCTCCGGCTCCCCTCGTTGCGACATGAGCTGGCCCCATCCCACCTGTCTGGAGCCTTTCGTGGCTCCCCCCCCATCTGTGTCCCCGTTTTCCTTGCGTTGCTCCTTGGCTTTGCTCCCTGGTCCTTCACTTGACTGGAGCTGGATGCCAAAGGCCCCACCAGGTCCCTGCGGTTCCACTGCAAGGGCCCCGCCAGGTGCCACCGTGGTGGGTGGCTCCGTCAGGCTCCCACAAACTCCTTGTCAGGAAGAGGGAGGTTGTGGAGTCTCCTTCCCTGGAGATCTTCCAAACCCGCCTGGATGCCGCCCTGTGCCCCGTGCTCCCGGTGTCCCTGCTGGAGCAGGGGCTTGGATGAGACGATCTCTGGAGGTCCCTTCCAACCCCAACCATTCTGTGATTCTGTGAAGAGGGGACGGATTCTGTAAAGAGGGGACGGCCACATCACTGCGGAGGGTGGAATGGGAGGAGAGCGGGGTGGGTGATGGCACCCGGATGGCCTCTCCGTTGGCCCCCGTGGCCCTCTCGGTACAGACGGACACGAAGGCGACACGACGTGTGCTGGGGTCCCATAATGTTTATGAGCAAAGAGAAGCAATCGCGGCCCGGCAGGGGCGGCGCCGCGCGAGCCCTGCCCGCTCCGTGCCCCGTGCAGCGGGCACCGGGGCTCGCGGGCTGCCCCCGGGGAAGGCGGCCCCGCGGCCCCGAGCCAGCGGGGTCGCCCCGGGGGGCTGCGCTCCGGCTGCCCCTTGGGGATCCCGGCACCGCGCGGGGCGGCGCTCCCACCACCCGTGTCCGAGGGGGCGGCCAACGCAGCCCCACGGGCACCCCAGCGGGCATCCCGCTACCCTGAGTCTCGCTGGGGCCGCCTGGCGCCCGCGCGGCCGCGGCGCCGGTACGACGCGAGCGCGGCAGCCTGCCCCATGCAGGGCTCCACGCAGGTCGGGGACGTGGCAGCAGCCCCCCAGTGATGCCACCCGCCCCGTGTCTAACAGCCGAGGTCTCCCCGTCCCACGGGCGGGCTCCTCCGGGGCCCTCTCTCCCGTGCTCACGAGGGGCACCGGGCACGGCCCGGGCTGCCCTGGCCCAGCGGGGCGGCCCCCGCCCGGCCCCGTGTCTCAGTACGTCTGGGGCGTCAGGATGAAGAGCCGCTCCTCCTCCCGGCGGATCCACTTCATGAGCTTGTTGACGGCGCTGATGGCGCCAGCCTTGGTGCCCAGCGGGCTGTAGCAGATGTAGAGCTCGAAGGCGCTGGTCACCTGGGCGGAGGAGAAGGGCAACAAGTCAGGCCCGGATCTGTGCCCCACAGGCGCCTGGCACTGCCCCCTGTTCCCCTGCAGGCTATGGGGGCAGAGATGGGGCATCCTAAGCAGGTGGCACCTGGTCTGCCCAAAGGCAGGGGCACCAAGCGCCTCTCTTGCTCTATCCCCCACCCCTTGGGGCAACAAGGGTGGTCCTGGTGCAGGTCTCCTGTGACACCGGGCAGTTCAGGGCAGTGGGTGGCCCAGTCCTTGGGGCCAGGGCACAGGGGCCTGGATCCTCTGTCCAGGGCAACCCTCAAAGGGCCAGACACGGGGCGGGGAGACCGCCCCGGGGACCACAGCGCCAACGCTGCATCCTGCCCTGCTCTGCCGCGCGGGGATGGAGGCGACGGGATCACCCAGCCCCTATCCCACGTCTATCCCCCCCGAGGGGAGCCACGCGGTGCCCGCTGCGTGGGTGGGGACCGTCCTTACGTCCCTGGGGACGGCCCTTACCCAAGCCAGGAGGTTCTCGCGGGGGCCCGTGAAGTAGATGTTCTTCAGGGGGCGCGAGGAGTTGTGAGCGCGGCTGTGGAGGTACTGGTAGAGCCCCAAGAGCCTCTCCTTCTCCTCCTCGCGCACGTAGGGTGCCTCGATCTCGGGGCTGCGGGAACACGGCGCCCCGTTAGCGCCCGCCCCGAGATGGGCACCGGCGGAGGGGGTTCACCCCGCGCCCCGGCACCTCGTCCCGAGCAAAGTGCCCTTCCCCGGCCGGCTCCGCGCTCACCTGGTGAAGAGCCCAGAGCTCTTGGACTTGTAGATGAAGTGGCGGAGGTCAGGGATGCCCACCTGGGCCACGCTGTAGAAAGGGGTGCGCAGGGCGTCCTGCAGAGCGTGCTGGACCCCCCGGCGCCGCAGGCGCTCCTGGAAGCGCCGCTTGCAGTCGGAGACGGTGAAGAAGTCCTCGCGGTCGGTGGAGACCAGCAGGAGGCACAGGTCCATCTCCTGCTCCAGGTAGGAGATGTGGGCGTGGAAGAAGCCGCTGGAGTTGAACTTGGGGAGGCAGATGGGAGTCCAGGCTTCGCCCTCCCGGAAGGAGGAGGAAGAGCTGATGAGGTTGAAGAGGAGATGGAGGTCGATGGGGTGGAGGAACTGATCCTTCTTCCTGACGAGGGACACCAGCTGGTTCCCCGACAGGAGGATGGAGAAGACGAGGCTCTTGGCCTTGGCCTGCTGCAGGCTGGTGCTCACGGCGTCCCTCACGCTGGCGGCCAGGGGCAGGCAGCGCACGGCGCCCATCAGGAAGCTGGGGTCGTGGGCCATGAGATCGAGGAGGTTGTCGGTGATGCGCTCGGAGCCGGCGAGCAGCCTGCGCAGGTCGTAGTTCTGCTTCTGCTGGAAGATGTGGTTGAGCTGGGTCCAGGTGAGCAGGCTCAGGATCTGGTAGTAGATGTAGAGCAGCTCGTGGGCGATCTCCTGCTCCGACTGCCGCGTCCGCGCCACCGCCACCAGCACCAGCGGGCTCCTCCGCACGAAGACCACCTTGTAGCCATCTGCTCGGGGGGGACACGGGGAAGAGACCCGTGAGGCCGGCTCCCCGCACCCCGCATCCCACACGGGAGACCCCGGCAGCGGGGACCAGGCTCTCCGTGCTGCCCGCCGGGCCGAGGGCAGCGCGGCGGCCCCGCGCCGCGGCCCCCCGGCCGGCGCGGTACCTGCGTGGATGGAGCGGATGGCGTTCTTCTCGGCCTCCAGGAAGGACACGAGGGCCATCATGACGCCCATGGTGCTGGAGAGCGCCTCCTCGGAGCCGTAGCGCGAGTACACGGGCTTGCCCGCCTCGCTGAGCACGAACACGTGCTTGCGGCGCAGGCGCCACGCGTCCATGGTGACGTCCTCGTCCTCCTTGGCCGGCAGCAGTGAGTCGCGGCGGGCGGCCGCCGGCGCCGCCTCCAGCGGGCCCTCCTCGCCCAGCGCCCGGCCCGTGAGCTGCGTGCTCAGCTCGCTGAAGTCCTTGCTGATCTGCTCCATGCTGCTGGGCTGCGGCGGCGCCGGCGGCTCGCCGGGCCCCTCGGGCGGGCTCCGCGCCGCCGCGCCACCCTCCTCGGGGCTCGTCAGGTCCTCGTAGGAGCGCGTGTGCACGAACATGGCGCCCTCCTGGCCCGCGCCTGCGGGCGACGGGCCCTGCAGCCGCCGCACGGCCCCGCCGCCAGCGGCAGACGGGGCGCGGGACCCCCCCCCAAACCGCCCGGGGCACCCAAGGGCCGCGCGTTCCTTACCCGGCTCGGTGCCCTGCGCCAGCCCCGGCGTGGGGCTCTCGGCCCGCTCGGCGTGCTGCCCATCTCCCGGCGCCAGCGACCCGTTGGGCACTTCCCAGCCTTTCTTCTTGTGCACGTCGGCGGCCATCCCTCGGGGCAGCGCCTGCGGGACACCGGCGACGCCGTCACCGGCCGCGCGAGCCGCCGCTCCGGCGCTGATCCCGCCGGCTCAGCAGGGAGCACAAAGCTCCCGGCGGCCGGGCAGGAAAAGCCGCTCTAATCCCGCAGGATTTGCTCGCCGGGAACGCGCTGTGCCGCCCGCTGTCGCTCCCTGATCCCCGCGGGGTCCCCCGCGGGCGCCGGTCCCGGGCGCCCCGTCGGAGCGGCGCCGGGGCCGGAGCGGAGCGGGGGCTCCCGTTCGCCACGGGCTGGGTTCGTGCGGGATCAGGCGGCCGCGCGGGGCCCGCCCGGGGCCGCCGTCCCCGCCGGGCCGCAATTCCCGGCCGGGATGCGGAAGCAAAAGCGGGACGGAGGGACGGGAGGCCGGGGCTCGG
>NW_020455518.1:310550-320214 GCF_003342845.1 Nothoprocta perdicaria
ACCGCGGGGAGCGCCCGGCCGGCAGGCGGCGCGGGGCACGCCGGGAGTTGTAGTAGCTCGGGGGGAGCGGCCCCGTTTCCCACGGTGCAGCGCGCGGCGGCGGCGGCGGGCGGGCCGCGGGAACGGGCGAGCGTCGTCCCGGAAGTTCCGGTTCCCTCCTCGGGCCCGGGGCGGCGGCGAGGTGAGGCCTGGGGGGGGCTGCGGGGCCTGGGCCTGGGCCTGGGTCGGGACCGGGACCGGGGCCGGGGCCTGGGCCTGCACGCTGCTCCCCGCGCCCCGGTGTGCGGGTGGGAACCACGGAGCCCCGGGGACCGGCGGAAGGGATTGGGGGCCGGGGGGCTCCGTCCCCGTTCGGGAGGACGGGGCTCCGAGCAGCGACTCTTGGTTCCGGGGGGCCCGGCTGGAATCAGGAATGACCCCTGATCCCGTCGCCAGTCGCTCCCGGGCTAATACGGATCTTGCTGTCCACGGGCTAATACAGGATGTATTAGCCCCCCTGTCCGGCATTGCCAGGCACGGCTTTGCTGCCGCCGGCCTCCCGAGGCTCGCCCCTCGGCTTTGCAGGGAGAGGAGGTGGGAGAGATTCCGGCCATCCGGAATCCCGCGTTGGTGCCCGTGCTCGCGGCGCCGCTGGAGCGGGACCCGCCGCCGCCACCGTTTCCTGGCAGGACCCGCTCCGGTGTCTAGCTACCCGCCGAGGGCAAAGTCAGCCTCGTAAAGCAGCGACGACTTCCTTAAAGAGCAGGCAGCTTCGGCCACAAAGGGAGAAATCGTGTGGATTGAGCATTAATTGCCAGCTGTTGTTGGGTGCCGGTCCCCGCCGGTTGTGCGGTAGGCGGCGCGGGGTGTTGGGGGTCTTGGCGCTTTTCTCGGCGTGGGTATTTTTCTTGGCTTATTCCCCTTGGTGCTTGTTCAGCAGGTTTTGCCGTCTTCGTAGCGGGGATTCATCCGTTTCTGGAAGCCTCCCAGAAGGAAGGAAAATGTGGGGAGACCATCGGCAAGGCAACAGAATGGGGTCCTATCGGTAAGCGTTCGGGTGGACACTTTGCTTCAGGAACGTTCTCAGACACAATCAGTAACAGGAAACGTCTCCTAAAATATCTGCCCATCTTCCTGTGGGCGGACTGTTCTCTTTTTGTTGTTTTTGTTTCGTTTTTAGCTACTTTTAGCGTTTCTGTGCTTTCTCCACAGCCCTTTTCTGGGGGGATACTTAGCTTGGCTGTTACAGGCCAAGGCGCTGACGTGCCCGGGCTTTTGGTTCAGGCGCTTTAAGACCTACAAGAAATGCCTAATACCCTGATGTTGATTCTCTTCAACCACGATGATTGCTTTAATTCAGATTTAATGGAGAGTTAGACCATTAGACCCCAATGTTCTTAGCTGGGCTCTTTCAAAAAACACTTGTGAGTGTCACTAGAACTGTTCTAAAGATTTATATCATATATATATAAATATATATAGGTTATATATGCACATGTGTTTATATATATACATATATGCAGCATTTTCCTGATGGGATTTGTACTAGGAAAACCAGTAGCCTCCAGAACTTGTCTCAACAGTACTGATGAGAGGGACCCCTGTTTGTGGCAGTGCCAGTAACGCTGCTCTGCTGTTACTTCAATGGGTTTTACTGGCAGCATTCTTCTACTCTGCTGGGTGGACAATCCTCTCCTCGAACTAGGTTTTAATCACTGTTTTTTTTTTTTGTATAGTGCTGAAACAGGGGCATTTCAGGGCAATAAATCTGGAGGCAGTTTGGTTAGCATTGCAAATGTCACCTTGCATTTTGCCAGTGAGCAGTCTGTGTAGTGAAACCCAAGAACTAGACTCGCTGCAGTTGCTGACAAAACCCTTCCTGGCTAGAGTTGATTTTAAGCTTATTCTGAAAGGTGTTGAGATGTTATTACTCCATAATTCCTTTTTTTTTTTCAATAAATGTATTGGGGTCGTACTTGACTGCAGAATAATTCCCTGGGTTCTGAGAAACTGTCCTAGGAGGAAGCTCCCCTGGAGTTTGCTGTGGGAGCTCGTACTCGAAGAGGCGCCGAGCGGGACGCCGGTGTGGGGCAGCCAGGCTGCAGGCCCAGGCAGGGGCTCACCTCCAACTCGGGTGGTTGCCCATTCCTGTGAGGCATCCCCCACATCAGAAATGATGGTTCTCCAAGCCTAGACCTTGAAGACCTCCATTCCAGCGCCAGGGCATCCCTATGAGCCTGTGTAGTGTGCTGGTAGAGCAGTGTGGTTTCCCGTGCTTCACGGCGACGTGCTGAGCCCGTGGTACCACCAAAACTCCAACATAAACCCGAGCAGTTCCCTCCAGGCTTGTGCTGGTGGTGCTAATAACCCCCAAAGCCCAGTGGGTGGAACCGTGCGCAGTGCAGGACTATGTGGATTGCTACCATCATTAACCCATTAATGTTGCAGGTTTTCCCTGTTGAGTGCTTCTGGAAATTGTGCTGAAATGGGAGCACCCAAGTTTACTTTCTCACATCTGTCGTTTGCTGCCTCATCTTAAACTGCCCAACATCAATATCTTCTGCGGACCTTAGACTGTTACCCAGCTCTATAAAAAGTTTAGAGAAGATTGTGCTGCTGTGTAGATTGCAGACTCTAAGCACGTTATGAATAATACTGTCTTTATTTCTACAGTGGGAGCCAAGAAGAAAGGTTTGCTCCCGGGTGGAACAGGGAATATCCTCCTTCCCTTGATAGCCTTGCTCAAGAAAGACACTCTGGCAACTTCTCTGGCAGAGAATCACTTCCTTTTGATATCCAGGCACTCGCAGGCCTCCTCAATCCTCAGTTTGCCAACAGAGAGGAACCTTCTTTCAGCTTTGGAGCTAGAGATGGACCGCGTAGTGACTTCCGAGGCGGGGAGGGGCCCCATGATTTCAGGGGCAGAGATTACCCCCCTCCCGACTTCCAGAACAGAGAGGAGTCGCAGGTGGATTTCAGAGGGAGGGAGCCACCCTCGTCCGAGTTCAGGGGCAGGGACATGTACTCTGGGGACTACCGGGAAAGGGAAGGGCCCCCCATGGACTTCAGGGGTGGGGACGCCCCTCCCGTGGACTATAGGAACAGGGAGACGTTCCGTGGGAACTACAGGGACAGGGAAGCGCATAACATGGATTACAGGGGCAGGGACGAGCCCCCCTCAGACTTCAGGGGTAGAGGCTCGTTTGACCTGGACTTCAGAGGCCGAGACGGTTCCCATTCGGACTTTAGGGCCAGGGACGTGTCCGAGTTGGACTACAGGGGCAGAGAGCACACGTACTCCGACTTCAGAAGTAGGGACGTGCCCGATTTGGACTTTAGGGGCGTGGGTTCCTCTGATCTGGACTTCAGAAACAGGAACGCACCGTCGTCGGACTTCAGAAACAGGAACAGGGCCCGCTCCGATCAGGATTTTAGGAGCAGAGACGTGGCTCCTCCTATGGACTTTTCAGAGAGGGAGATGCCTCCCGTGGATCAAAACCTGGTAGATTTGAGGCGCAACCAATCTGCTCTACCTTTAGTGGAAAGAGAGGGCTCTGGTTTAAGCACCAGCAAGGGAGAGGACCCCGCGCTTTGTCTAGATAGAGCGCCCTTTGGTAGCCAAAAAGGAGAATTTCAACACTCGGAGACGCCAGCCAGAGAAGAGGAATCCCTTGGAATGGCCCTTGAAGACGACGCTTCCCACAATTTCCAGAACAGCCGCGGGCCTCGTGCTACTCTCCCAGACCAAGAGGAGCAGCAAGCTCAGAGCTTTGCTAACAAGCAGCAGCAGCAGCAGCTTGCTGGCGGGGAGCAGCAAAGACCCGACTCTGATCTCGGGTTAAAGGGCGAAGGTGACCTGGATTTCCTTGGAAGGCAAGACACGGACTACCGAAACATGGAGTATCGCGACGTGGATCACCGGCTGCCGGGACACCAGATGTTCGATTACGAACACGGCAAGTCCTTCTCAGAAGGAAAACCCAGCAAAGATTCTAGGCTCTGTAAGAGCCTTCAGGTAGGTGCCTTTGTCAGTCCCTCTTTCTGTTAAACACGTTTTTTTGGGAAARAAAAAGAACGGGAGGAGCTGGGAAGGAAGGAATCTTCTATCCATATTTCATCTCTGGAGTTCAGTCCTCAATCGCTGTCCTTCTCTGAGCTCATCCTCGTGCTCCAGCTTGTTTTAGTGTGCCTTCCTTCCATCCCAGAAATACTCTCTTCTCGAAAATGCAGTTTAGCAATTGARGGTTGCTAAACACCTAAAGTACATTTGGGTTAGGAAGTCCCCGAGTTCAGAATGTCTGGACAAAGGGAGGATGTTGTGGGGAAGGATCTGCAGAAGAGCTCCCTCCGTTCTTTTCYTCTCTGGGCATCTCTCAGAGGCTGTGATGGGCTGTTGGAAATGAGATACTGAGTTAGMTGGAGCCACATGGAGCAGTATCCTTCTTCCCATATGTGCTCTATCTTTCCTGTATTGTTTAACTTCAAAAGCTGAAGGTGATAACTGCTAAATTGATAAACTCCAGTGCATTTGAATCTCCCAGTTCTGCCAAGCCCCTTTAATGGTCTCGCTCTAGAAGCTTGGGAGATCCCTGTGACCCAGGGCAAGAGCAGCCTCTTGGGTTATCCCGAGTTGTGGAGCTTCCAGCCCCACATCCTGAGAGCCTTCAGGCTGTTTTGCTTAGGGGCCCTGGCCCTTGAATCATGCCCTGCTTTATCTYTTATGGTTTGGCTCTGAGCTGGCAGGGCTCATTTGTAAAAACAACCTGTCTTGCTTCTGTGAACTCAAGGACCAAGATTACCGGACCTGCCCCAAGTACATGAAGCCAAGCAAGCTCATTCGGCTCGGAGGAGTGCCCGAAACTGCCACCAAGGATGATGTAAGTGGGGTTTTTTCCCCCCTTTTTGGTCCAAAATTTGTTGCAGAGTTGCCAAAACCTCTGTCAAAAGCATTTCTAAACTTACTGGTTTTGAGCCTGGAGAGTGAAGTTCACTTAATCTGTTGTTTTTATCTGATTATTTTCGGGGGGTCTAGAAGTGATGGGCTTTTCTGCAGTCACGTGTGGGGCATTGGTGGGCAGAAGCCTCAATTACCAGACTCCTTTGAACTTGCCTCACTTCTAGGATGGCTTGACAGTATAAGCAAGATGGTTATGACTTGGAGCCTGTATTTTGAACCAGGGGGATGTTTAGTGTCTGAATAAGCTAATTCTTTGCTAGTTACTTTAAGTCTGTCTAAATACTTCTTATAAAGATGGAGATATCTCTGTTGCTATTGATTTTAGTGAAAAATCTAGGTTTTGCTCTACAAGATGAAGGAAGACRCCTTTCCAAAAGCTCCCATTTCTGGTTAAATTGGTTTTCTTTGGCTGTTCCAGACATGAGAACATCTATGGGCAGCAATTTGGGTGATCTAAGGCTTAATGGTGAAATCTGGGTACCGGAGAACTCGTGGCAGAAACTTTGTGCATCAGAGGATGATGAAATTCAAACAGTCACCCCATGTCCCATCAYTTCCTTAAAGGCAATAAGGCCTCTCTAACCTTAAATAAAGATCCCAAGTGWGGTCTCTGCTGAACACCAGCACGATGACCTCTTGAACGGGTGATTTCTGGTATAAATGAAGCTCACTTATTTAAACAAACAAAAAAATATACTCTCCAAAGATCAGTTACCAGTTCTCAGGTACTGGGGGAACGTTGTCAGGAAAATATTGTAGTTTGTAATGGAGTTAAGCCAGAAACAACAGACGTCTTGGGAAAGGAGTCCTGAGTGTTAGCAAGTGCCTYGCTTTCCAAGGTTTTGTTTTGGAGACTCAAGAGGATTTTGGTTTTCCTGCAGATTCTCAATGCTTTCCGTGGGCCTGACGGGACGCCTGTGAAGGACTTGAGACTGAAAGATTACAGCTCAGGTGAGAATATATGTATTTTTTTCCAGTGCTTCCAGTTTTAGTCTTTAAAAAAAAAAAAGGGCTTTTTCTTCTCAGGCAATTGGGTTAAACTCCTTGATGCCATAACGGGTATCTTCAAAAGCAAAAGACCAGCGAGTCRTGTAGTTTGTCCTTCTCGTCATCAGAATTGGTGGCTGTGGTCCCTGGTGCTTCAGAGGAGAAGCTCCCGTCTTGGTACCTTTAGCTAGACCTGGCAACAGCAGGGAGAAGAGCAAGACTGCTTGATAGCCCTTGAGAATAAAACCCATATTGACATGGGGCAGTRGGCTAATTCCCTATTTTTATTTATRCATATGTATACATATGTGTATATATTTGTCATCAGATCTTTCTGGATTGTTTTCCRTCTTTGCATCTTCCTGGTGAACAAATCTTTGTCTTCTCATGACACCTGCTATAGCCCAATATTTCCCCTTCAGTAATACGAATCTGTTATCCCTCTTAATACCTAGGACAGGTTAAAACAGATATAAAAAAGCAAGTTTCACGGATAGGTATCCAAACACCCCCTCAGGATGCTCTTCCTTTCAACAAATGAAGGTTTGCTCTACTTCCCATCGCTATGTAGGCGCCTGGAGAGAGGACTGTTTTACCAGGCTGCTGTGTGTGACCGTGGTGACACTGTCACAAAARCGTGCGGGGTAAGAGAGGAAGGATGAGTCTGGGCCATCCATTTGGATCACACGTTTTTCCRTAGTGGATCACAGTGTTTTCCATAGTTTAAACCCAGCACAGCAGAGGCTTCCACCTTGGTCAGTGCTTTATTGCTCGCTGGTGGTTTGTGGGTGCCAGAGCTGCAGTTGGTTTGGTGTCAGATCATCGCCTGCAGGCTGCTGCTGCCTCCCGTAGTTGAGGAGGCRATTGGCTCAGCAAATATTTTTGTTTCTGGATGCTGTCAAAGGAGATTTCCCAACCTTCTCGTGAACCCTCGACCGGGAGGACAAGGCAGTGTTGTTACATAATCCCCTTCGGCCCAACAGACAGGACCTGAAGGGTGCAACCAGCCTCGCTCGCTTTCTTCCCTCTTTTCTAAGCGTAGCTGTTGTCATCCCTGCAAAACTGGGCACAACMCCCCCATTGCAACATACCTCTTTCTCTGCCCGTGCTGATGTGACTTGTCTGGGTTTCTTGGTTTAGTTTTCTTTTTAATCCTGAAATAGGGCACTTTGGGTAATAAATCACTTGAACTTGGAATCTGTTTGCAAAGCCTCGTCCCGTGCMCGTTACTAGGACTCCATGCGCCCCGTTTTAGAGGGTCCTTGGCTCCTCCTTGCCCGTTTCGAAGGCTGCTCAGAACAGAACGTGGTGCCCGAAGTTGCGGGTGGAAACCCTCCTTTGTGCCCACGGTCACGCGCGATACGAGGGCCAGGTTTCTGGTTTCAGGCTAAAAGCTGCATTCTGCTTCAGTCCATGTCCTCAGCAGCAGAGATTGAAAAAACAACCCATCTTCTGGCTTTTGTTGGGAGGGAAGGAATTAAGTTTAAAATTGGCTCATCTTTTATGAGCTTTTTAAAGCTGTTGTTAACCCTGTGTGAGCCCCACGAGTCGCTTGGGCAGCACAGTGCAGTTCTAGGCAGCACAGACCCGCTGGCGACTCCGGTTTTAATTGCATCCCGAGGCTGCTAACGCAGCTGCAAACGTGAGCAGCTTTGGGGAGGTTTCCATCCTTGTTATGCAAGAGGGATCCATCGAGGCCAACCAAAGCTTCCTGAGGTGCGACAGCTTCGTACTGCAGCCGGGGACCTAGGAGCTGTAGGAAACGGAATCCAGCTCTTCAGGAAAGCGCCTGGAACAAGAAAATTCCTGCGATCTTGTGAGAAGTGAAGCCCGTTTGGAAGCAGCGGGCAGCTGCGAGCTGTTGTGATGGGCTGTGGCTGTAGACAGGCGTGTGCACTGAAAGGAAGCTTTATTTTGGGTTGGCAACGTCCGTGCTCGTGGGGCCCGCGCTGCCGCGTGGCCTCGGTGACACCCGGCTCCCAGGGGCCGCGTCCCAGCGGGTTGGGTATTTTCCAGTGCTCTCCAGAGGTGTTAAAAATACCAYTAATCGCGACTGTGCGTATACTTCGTGTTGAGTGTTTTAGAGAGAAGAATGCCTGCAGCTGTTGGAGAACGAAAGCAGCCAAAACAACTTCCAATTAACTTGAAATAAGCGCGATTCAGAGCAGTTCCACAGTAAGATAGCGCTCACCGTAAAGCTTATCTCAGCAGCTTCAACACGATGGTTCCACTGCGTGGTCTTTCTGGAGACTCTCTGTTTTGTGGCATTTCTATAGAGGACTTTTTGGGGAAAAATCAAAGCCCAGCTTTCCTTTGAAACCGGCTGTTTACGCGCCGAGGGAGGGATATTGGCACTGGAGGTTGTGCTGAGCGTGGATCCCTCTTCTGGTGCGGTTTTGGGTTGCGTACCAGCTGCTGCTGCTCGAGATGATCTGCTCGCAGGGGCAGAGAGGAAAACACTGGCTGGGCTTTATAAAAGGGAGTAGAGGGAGCGACATGATAAACTGTAGTAATTCTATTTAAATCAGAGAGGGAGGCACCTGCAAACTATCCCCAGTGTGAACTACGCAAAGGAGACCTCACCACGCTGCCCTATGCAGCATTTCCATATATCTTGGAGTTCTCCCTGAGATGTTTGTGATTCGATGCCGGTACGGTCAGACTGAAATGGGGGCTGGGAAAAGGCTTCCTTCCAACGTGAGACGTAGGCTTAAATCGTTGGCTTTTCTTCTCGCTCACCTTTTCCAGTGGGTTGGGTCGTGTCTGTTCCATTAATGCTTATGCACCTTCCTCGTGCTCCCGCCTTCCTGGTACAGTACACACCTCCAGAGGTCTGTACTAACATCTATAAGAGCTGCACTTTCATAAAGCTGCTGTCTCCTTGGGATCCTTTCCGCGCTCTCCTGGCTGCAGGAAGCAGGCAGGAGGAAGCAGCCTGGACGGCAGCGTTTTAATTTACAGCGTATAGGGCCCTTCACTTATATCTTTGGTTTCAGTGCTGCTCTGCAGCACAGCAGCGGGCTAGGGCGCGTGCCAGGGACCTCCTCGCCAGCAGCCAAGCGCGCCCCGTTCCTGCCCAGCCTCTGCAAGGAGCTCCCACCCGGCCAGCAGCAACGAGCCCTTCCCATCCAGGAGCTCGGAAGCCCGGGTTGTGTCAGGGAAATCCGGGAGAGCAGCAGCAGCCTTGCCCGGCCCCGGCAGGGAGGCCCTCGCCTCTCCACGGAGGAGCTGCAGGTGCCTTCCAGCCTTCCCGGGAGCAGCAGGGCGAGCGGGACGTGTCCGGGGTGTCACCGGCGAGCGCCGCGGACGGGTCCCTGCTCTCGGCAGGGAGTAGCCCTTCTGAAGGAAGGGGAGCTGTTTTAGCAGTGAGGCCAGCGAAACAGTGAGTAAAGCGGCRCTTCCAGCTTTTGATACCCTCACTTAGGCTTAGCTTAGTCTTTCCACACTTTGGGCAACCTGTTTATTGGTCTGAGTGTAGGAACGACACGGTCCCGGGTATCTCTGGGCCTCTAAGCCTGTGTCCCGTCAGTGCCTGTTTTGCTCATTGGGTTGGAAGTGGCCTCGGAGGTGGGTGACCTTCAAGAGCAGGGTCCCCAGGAAGGAGGCCGTGCCCATGAGAGGAGGGATCCTGGAGACGGTCCCCGTTGCCTCCCTGCGACTCGCCCCTTATTGATCTCTTTAAGCCCCTTATTGATCTCTTTAAGCCCCTTATTGATCTCTTTAAGCCCCTTATTGATCTCT
>NW_020455518.1:320592-430362 GCF_003342845.1 Nothoprocta perdicaria
ATAAGCCCCTTATTGATCTCTTTATAAGCCCCTTATTGATCTCTTTAGTTGAAGCCGGAGAACGGCAATGTTAAGCCAGACTTCCCAAGGCGTTTAGCCAGGCCAGGGCATGCTAACAAGAACTTGACATTGGTCCATCAGAATTTATTTCACTAAATACCTCAGGTTCAAGGGCAAAGTGCTGCTGCTCTGCAGTCCCAGCGCGGCCTCCTGGAGCTCCACACGTGTCCTCATTGCCAGGCCTCAACTGACTGGGGCATTTTCGGTGCAGAAGGCGCGGGACAGGCCCTGGGATCACACCCAGGGCACTAAGGAGACACATCTAAAGGAACACGTCAAGTCCTGTTATGTGGCTGTCCTAAAACCCAGGGGAGAAGAGGAATGCGGATGTTTTATGGATAAGCTGGGAGGAAAAACTGCATGAGCTCAAGTACCCGCTTTTGGAAAGTTTATTTGTAGCTAGTATTTSAGCACGTTCAGAGTTTGAGGAGGAAGGTTTTAAAAAAATAAATCTTTTTGATAGGAAATCTGTGCTGAGATGCTCCTGCCAAAGCAGGTAGCGTGTGTGACTCCATCCCACTTTTCCATGCATCCCGAAGCAGTGGTTTTGCACTAGTCAGTGGAAGAAAGGTCAGGGAAAGAAGATACGGGGATTTTATCGCATGATCTTCTCCTGAAATGTTAAACATGAAGTTAGGCCAGCTCAAGTCAGAGAACCTGCTGGCATCTTCAGCAGCGATTCTGCTGTGCTGGGGTGACCGCTTTGGTGTCAGCTTTGTCACCTGCACAATACGGGGGGCTGAGGAGGGCCCTGATGTGCTCTCCTGGTGGGAAGGTCCTCRTTGGTGCCACCGGTAGGACCTGCGYGATGCTGAGCTCTGGAAGGAGCTGCCGGACCGCGGGGCAGGGAGCAGAGCGGGGGCTCCGGGAGCCTGCCGAGGGATGAATTCATCTCTCGTGTGGTTATATTGGCGACCATCACGTATGGAAGGGGGGAGATCAGGTTTGTGGTGGTGGAGCAGCCCTAGGGATCCCTGGGGACGTGGGGTTTGTCCCTGGGGCGGCGAGGTGCGAGAGATGGTGCGGAAATGGAGCGGGAGCAAGCGCTGAACGCGGCAAACGCGCCGGGGAGCGGGCTCCGTGGAGAGCGTGGACAGCGTCCCGGAGACCCACGTGCCTGTCTGCGAGGCCCGGGGGGTGACCCGGGTCCTGCCCAACGTGGTGGGACGGCACCGGTGGAAGGTGGACCCGCATCCAGACGGGCGTCTTTGGGAGGGAGGAGGCGAGCTGGGGCGATCCAAATGCCAGGTGGCTTTTGTGTCCCTCCTAAATGGCCCGAAGAGCAGCGGGGAGAGGGAACCAGGGCTCTTCTCTCGCTGCTGGTCCCGGTTGGAGTGCGTCAGCCCTGGATCATCTGGTTTGGAGCGTGTTGGCTGTGGCTTGTGCGGGGTGAGGTTGCTCCTCCAGGTCCTTCCTTGGAGCTTTAGTTCTCGGAGCTGTTTTCCCGTCAAGGGGAAAGTTGGCTAAGAGCCTAAGTTGGCTCTTAGGGTGGTCTTAATTCCTCGTCATGTTCACCCCGCGCTTTGCCGTGGGACATGATCGTTTGAGCAGAGGTAACTGGAACCCAGGGTTAAATTGGTGGCTCCTGATTTAATCCAGGGTTAAATCAGTAGCTCCCTTCTGCCGCGGCCTGGGGCGAGAGCTTTGTGAGGAGCGAGAAGAGCAAAGGCTCTGGCCTCGTGCCTCCAAAATTAGCCCTACCCTGCACACACACACAGCGCCCTACGTTACATTTACAGTAGCATCTCGTGGAAGGAGAGGCCCAAACGACAAAGCTGGGCTGCTCCTTCCTGCTTCCCTGCTCTCCTTCATAGTAGGAGAGCCTTGGGCTTGGAAAGGAAGGAGGTGTCGAAGGGAAGGAAGCAAAGCTAAGGAATTAGGTCTTGCTGAACATCACCCAAGTGCAAACGCCGGCTCTTGGTGGGAAACACCTGCCCAGCAGCGTCCTTTGGAATGGCTTGAGAGCGTTTGCCTTGGAGAGCAGCCTCCAAGGTGGTACCGAATCCAAAGCTCTTGTGCCGAGCTGCGTAAAGGGAAGCTGGAACGTGGTGCTGTTAAAATTCTTGATGAAACTGCCTGGTTAATCCTCGCCCAACTAGCCCCTGCTTCTCTGCTTGTCGTTGTGGAGTAGAGGGGAGGTGGTTAGAGGGGTTGTCTGTGGAGGGAAAGGGAATTGAATATTGAAATGTGGCTTTCTTTATGGCAAGGCACTAACACGACTCCCGTCTGTATTTAAATGCTGTTCCCAGGTTACGACTATGGCTATGTCTGCGTGGAATTTTCACTCTTGGAAGAGGCCATCGGATGCATGGAAGCCAACCAGGTTGCTTTACACTTCGGTCAATGCTGCTAGAAGATTTATGTTCTTTTTTGGTGGGGTGGTGGAAAGCCAATGAGCGGTTTTATTTTTTGAACCGTTGAAAAGAAGATGTGTTCTTGCATAAAACCCAACACTGCGGTTTAAATAACTGTTCCCAGAAGCTTGCAGAGGGCTTGGGATTGCCAGGGTGAAGGAGCTGCTGGCCACCGAACGGTTGGTCCTCTTTCCTCCCTGGCGTACGGGCAGTCTTTGGCCCTGATGAGTTTGTAGTGTCCCGGGGCAATCCAGTTGGGAAGAACTTGGGACACGCACATAGACCTGTGGCTGCGGCCTCTGGTGCGCAGCTCCGAGCCCAGGGTGCAGCCCGTCTTYGGGAGGGCTTGACCTTCAGTTGTGCATCTCCCCATGGATCCCCATGGATCTCCTGGCCTTGGGCGAGCTGGAGTTGCGTACGAGAGGTCCGCCCCGGCGGCAGTTGCACCTGGTGAATCTGAAGGTTTCCTTTTAAATCGCAAAGTGGCTTAAAAATTCGGGAGAAGCCTCCCTGGGACCTGGTGCTCCATGCTGGGGCCCTTGGCCACCACACAAGGGCCTGGACACGTCCGAGAAGATGCACGTTAGCCCCCTCCTTGGTGAGGGTGCCTCCTTCGCGAGAAAGCCCCTTTCTCGTTGATCCTGTCTCCATCCTGCCTTTCTCCTCCCGATTTTCTTAAGGAAGAATTCATTCAGCAGCTTGTACCCGAGTTTGACATCTCGCTGTTGGCGGAGTCCTGAGTCAGGCTCAGGGCTGGGCATGTCTCGAGGTCCCACTGAGCGTTTGCATTTGTCTCTATCTGCACTTGCAGAGATAGTGTAGCCTCTAAAAACGTTTTACACAAGATTTCTGTTGCTGGGAAAGAGCCYGGCGCATTCCCAGCAATAGAGCAGAGGGGCAAAATGAGGGAAAGTTCCAAAATTGTCAGTTATTTTTACCATTAGTGATGACTTTTTTTCCCCTCTGCTTCAGGCACTGTCACAGCTCCCGATTTATTGTCTTGTCACTGAGAAATCTCTGGTTATATATGACCCTCCTTTTAACCAAATACTTTACATATAGTTCCCCCAGCTCTGCTTGCAGGATAGTGTCTCCCTCTGCAAAACCCCTTCCCAAATACCTGGGAATTGGGGATTTCCTGCTGTTCTCTGCAAAAGCCCTTCTCATAAAGCTGAGATTTGAGGAATTCCTCCTCTGCCTGGTGTTAAAACCTGTCCCTTCTCCCACAGAGAGCATCCCGTGGTCCTGGGACAGGATTTACCCCCCTCAGCTCCGATGAGGTCCGTTGCTGCAGCCAAGTGTTTGCAAGTGCCCTGTCCTAAGCTGAACGGAGGGCTTAAGGGAGCCCAATAAATCACTGAGCCACAGGACGAGGTCCAGGCTTGGCCGTGGTCTGGTGGTGCTGCAGGAGTCCTTAGCTAGAGGAAGAGGAGGAAGGAGGAAGGAAGGTGGCCCAAGGAGACGTGTAACCTCTGGAGCATCTGGTGTAGGTGTCAGATAGGTATCAGATAACAGATATGTATCCGATATCCTGATATGTATCAGATATCCCGGCTCCATCTCTTCAGGGTGGAGCTCTACGGGACTATTGCCTTCAAGTGCGAGTTAATCTGGATTGCTACAAGCTGCATAAACCCCAAAACTTGTATTAGCTAAACCGTAGCCTTCGTGATTCAGCTGTTTTCAGGAGCTTATCAACTCTCCTTGTCAAGTCCTGTTGATAGGAGAGCACMAATAGGGAATCGGTGTCAAGTCCCGGTGCCGTCCTGGCACCTCCCCAGCTAGCCGGGCTCTTCCTCGCTTCCCTGCAAGGAGCAGCTTTTCCAGAAAGAGCATTTTAATGCTGCCCAATGCCCTTTTAACTGCCCCAGCTCAGAGGACAATTGGTTGTAGCCCTCTATTGTGTAGTCCCTGTGGTGAAAAGTCCTTTCCTTTCGTTGGGCCCAGCCCAGCCTTGGTTTCAGATCCTTTCCCAACTTGCTGAGCGCAGCTTTACCAGGTCCAACTGCCGCCGTTCGGCGAGGCCAGCGTGTGCGCGTGGCTGCTGAGCTCTGAGGGGGCTTTCTGGCAAATACCCCGCGTTAAACACCAGCCCGCTGCCATGCCCTGGTTTTGGATGGGAGTTTCCTCCCACTTCTACCTTACTGTGGCGAAAGCAACTGAAATAACCCCCCTTTTAATCGCTTGTCCACGTTGCTTGTTGTGGGGCAGGTCCTTGCAGCTCCGAGGTCCCGCCTAAGGTGTGCGGAACGCCGTGGGTTGCCCCTATTGCTAGGCCAGCGGTGGTTGTGCTTAGCCTAGAGGCTAAGCTGGTTTTGGGCTGGCGCTCGCTCGGGCAGGTTGGATCGGAGCGGCTCTGCGCGTGGGCCCTTTCGGAGGGTGTTTGGCTCGTGTTGGTTGTCACCCGGCTCTGTCGTTGACTGTTAGAAGACTTCTCTTTGTGTCCAGCTGCTTGTCCGGTGGGGAGGCAGAACGATTTTGGGTGGAAAATGGAGTTTGTCTGGGAAGTTGCGTGGCTTTTCCTACGTAATCTTCCCCTCCTTCATCCTTGCTCTCTATGGCTTCCTGGTGCCACGTGGTTTATCTTCTGRCGTTGCCTTTGGTGCAGTCCTGCCTGGGGGCACCGTGTTGGCTGCCTGGGCCACAGCCCTGGGGACATCTCCCATGGGTTTGTTCTCGCCATGTGATGGGATCTACTTGACCACCTGATTTCTCTTTTCTCCTCCTCCGTCCATAGAAGCCCACACTGAAAAAGCTCATTTTTGGTTACAAGAAGGTCGGATGGGAAGTGGAGGCGCCTTTAGGTCCTGTCCTGTAGGATAAAGGCTGGTGAAGGAGGAGAAATGGAAGGATCCGGGCTCTGCTACGTGGAGATGTTCCTGTTTCCACTCAAGTGGAGCTGCCCTACACATGTGGAAGCAAAAGAGTTTGTTGGAAGCCCAAGAGCAGAGGGTTGGTTTCAACCAACAATGTAGTCAAGTCTTCCATGTTCCCTGCAATCCCAAACATAGCAGTGCTGGCAGTGTGGCTGTTTCCCAGCGGGAACCCTAACCCCTTCCTGCTCCTTCCCTCCTGTTCCTCGAGCAGGAGGTGAAGGGGTTGAGTTGGAGCATGACCTTCCGCAGGTTCTTCCATAACTTGCTCTCGTGTTGAAGCCCTGCTCTGGGGCACCGAGCGCTTCCCAAGGCCTATTCTAGTGCGGGGAGCAAGAAACGTGTTGGGATTTTTGAGAGAAACTCCCTGTCCAAATACTTGGGAAAGAAAAACATTTTCCTTTGGGGGGCTGTGTGGGCTTGTGTGTGTATATGGGCCTGGGATTTTTGCCTAAAATCCACAAATCGCATCCAGGAATGGAAGCTGATGGCAACCTCTTGCGTGTTCCCACCAGCTACCTCCCTTTCCCCAAATGGACCTGCTTTTAGCTGTGCGGATTCCTCCGGTTCTCCGAGCTGCTTCCGTGTGGGAGGAGAGAGGCCCGTGGCCCTGGGCTGCCTTTCCCATCCGCATCCCAGGGCTTTACCCAACCTGCGGATGAAGGAGTCGCCCTTTCCCGGCTCGCTGACCCGCACACGTTGTCATTAGATGGGAGGCTTCCYGAGCAAGGAAGCCTTGTGAGATCTTCTGCCAAGGGCAGAGATCTTGCCCGGGTAAAACTACAGCCTCTGTTCTGCCCCGTCTCAGCAAGCAAACCAAATGCCAGCCAGATTCTTTTAAAATGAAGTGGGCTTCGAACTGCGGGCAGCAAAAGCGAAGCCACGTCTTCTAGCTCACTCTTAGGCTCCCAATTTGCCACCTCCCTCCGTTTCCCTGTGCTCCTCTTCCCAAATCCCATCCCTTTCCCCTCCAGCCTCCCTGGTAGTGCCTGCATGCTCTGCTGCTGCTGCTAAACCCCTGCTCCATGGTGAGCTCCTGGGATCACGTAGCAGAACCCCCCGAGTGTCCCCGGTTCGTGACAGGGACGAGCGACACGGCAGCGGGTGTCTCTGCCCTCGAGCGTTGCCGACTGTTGCACAATCGTCCGCTCCCGGTGTTGAATCTCCTTGGGGCCGCTGTACAGATAGGTTATTCCCGCTGCGTAAACGGGTTATTCCAGGTGAAACCCACTCCAAAACGGAGCTGCCTCCTTGGCCAGTTGTTTTCTCCTCACTTGATTTTCTCTGCTGGGTTGACGGGAGCAAATGTGCGATGGTGTCGCTGTGAAACATCCCTTCTTTCCGTGTAGCTCTCAAATGTCTTGTTGGCGGGGTGTTTCTCTGGGATAGATGCTCTCATTCGAGTGCCAGGAGCTCGAGCTGGCAGGAGGGAGCAACGTGACTACCTGAAAATTGTTTAAATAACTTTATCTGTAAGTAATTGCCGAGATGAGCGTCCAGGCGTCCCCGGCGGGCTGATTTATGGTGTGCAAGTGCACACAGTGCTGCCTTTACTCTGTTGGGTGCTTTGGAGGTGGCCTGGGATGGGTAGTTCCMAGTGTGGATCCACTGTTGGGCAGCAGGACCTTTGGCCGGGCCTGGCGTGGCTCTTGTAAAGTGATGGGGCATGAAAGCTTGGGCTTGCAGAGGTGAAATGCAGCACACAGCAGTTAAACCCGCTCTCTGCCTCTCCCGCAGGGCTAAAATTACAGCCTAGAGCACTCGCTGGCAGAGCAAACTCCGCAGGAACAGCTTGATTTCCGTCGCTGCCAGCGCGTGAAGCTCTTCCCTGCGCAAGATGCTGTTTGGCGTGCTTAGGCTTGGTTTGTTGGGGGTGTTTTGCCTTGAGCTCCAGCACTGTGTTCCTTGGGTGCGGGATGCAGGTGCTGCTCGCTCTGTGTGACCGTCAGCTCCTCTSCTCCCAGCCCCTTGCTGGAATATCCTTGTGTCCAGCAGGAAAASGTAGTATCAAATGCTATGTGTAAGTGCAGGTTTCCCTTAAAACAAGGGGCAGTTTTTTACCCAAGAGCGTGGGCTGTTCCTGTTCCCAGGTTACGTGGGTTTGGTCGTGTTGGCTTTCGAGTTTGACTTAGGAAGATCTGTAGAACAGCCGAGTGTGCTGTTCTGCTGGCAGTTGTTTTTCCCCGTGGCATCAAAAGCGCTTCGGAGGCGCGTGGCGAATGAGCAGCGCTGCTAAGAGGGGCTTGGAGCAGAGCGCTGGCTCGTGTACGAAGCCAGCTGGCGATGGCAGGAGAAGCAGTGAAATCCCTTGATCAGGCTCCGGCCCGAAAGTCGCCAGGCCTCCTGCCCCTAATTTGTGTTGGCGCTTTGAAGCCGCCYGTTAAGAAAGCCGACAATTAATAAAGCTGCAGATGCGCTCTCAGAAATTCCCTCTGTAGTCTGGAAAGCGGCTGGTGCTGGCGTGGCTGAAGTGGCTCAAAGGCAGCGCGGCGGCGGGGAGGGCAGCGGCTGCCCGGGGGCTCGGTGCTGCTGCGTTCATTCCCGACGCACGGGCAGTTGAGGGTGGGTTGCTGGGAACAGGAGAAGAAGAGGTCGAGGCTAATGGCCCAAGAGGAAAATGGAGCCGTGCCTCCTGGCATCAAGGGAGGCAGGAGAACTGTTTGCTCCTCTCCAAAGAGCCATGTTCAGGTTGCTTTTCTGCCAAAGCGTGGGATCTGTCTGTGGGGTGAATACTGGGATCTTCTTAAGAATGGGGGTCTTGGTCTTTTCTTTCCCTCTCAGGTGTGCGATGAACTCTTGCAAGTCAAGAAATTCGAGGTTCTTGGAACTGGGATACCTTCAGAGAGAGGAGCTTGATTTTTACCACTTCTGCTGAGATTATTGGAAACTTGCAAGCAAAAGGCTAAATATAGATGTTCCATAGTTTGAAGAGGCAAGATCAAAGCTCTGGGAAACAGTGGGCAGTCAGCAACTTTGATCTGAGGAGTTCTGTTTCCACAGAGTTTGACTGGAACTGTCTTGGGGATGAGGTTCTTCACTAGTCATGAAATAAGATTGAAGTGGAGAAACAGGGGCTGAAATGTCTGCGTGGACTGTGGTGTCTGTTACCTCTTGGTCGAAGAACTTGAGGAAACGGGTCTTAGCTCAGAACGGCACCCGGTGTTGTCACCTCATTCCCCTGCAGGCCATGGGACATCTTCAAGGCTCTTTGTAGGGCTTGAATTGCTGCAAAAAAGTCACAGCTCCCATCCACATGCTGCAGGAAGAGCCTGGAGGTGGTTGAGAGCAGTGGGTGCAACGAGAGGGCCATCCTCTGCACCGCAGAGGGAAGGCACACACTTTTTGTCCTCCCTTCTCGTCTGAGAATTGCTTCTGGCATCCAATCTGGTGGCCCCTCTAACCCAGTATGCGTGAGCAGTGCAGCAGCTGGAATAACCCCAGGCACCRGTTCAGCTTAGAGGTTGACCTGCTGGAGAGCAGCTCCACGGAGAGGAACCTGGGAGTCCTGGTGGACACCAAGTTAACCATGAGGCATGGGAGCCCTCATGGCCAAGAAGGCCAGTGAGCTCCCGGCTGCATCAGGAGGACGTTGCCAGCAGGTCAAGGGAGGGGATCCTGCCCCTCTACTCAGCTCTGGTGAGGCTGCAGCTGGAGCATTGGGGGTAGTTCTGGGCTCCCCAGTATAAGAGGGACGTGGAGCTTCTAGAGAGGGTCCAGCAGAGAGAGACAAAGATAATTAAGGGACTGGAGCATCTCTCATATGAGGAGAGACTCAGTGAGCTGGGTCTGTTTTCTCTGGAGAAGAGAAGGCTGAGAGGGGATCTGATGAAAATGTCTAAGTACATGAAGGGGGAATGTAGGGGAAGGGGCCAAGCTCTTCTCAGTGGTGGCCAGTGAGAGGACAAGAGGTAATGGGTGTAAGTTGCAACCCAGGCGGTTCCATCTCCATGTGAGGAGGAACTTCTTCACTGTGAGGGTGCCAGAGCCCTGGAACAGCCTGTCCRGGGAGTCTGGGGAGTCTCCTTCTCTGGAGGTCTTCCAAACCCACCTGGATGCCACCCTGTGCCCCACGATCTGGGTGTCCCTGCTGGAGYAGATGATGGAGTAGAGTTCCCTTCCAACCTCAACCATTGTGTGATTCTGTCTGAGAGGTTCTCAGTGCCACTGGGTGAGTGGCTTCCTGCCCCTTGGGCCGTGAGGAAGAGGAGCGTCTCCAGCAGATCATCTCCACCGCTTGGCACCACCTCTCAGCGCGGTTAGTCATGAGCTGGGCAGGATGAGCAAGCCGCTGCCGAAAGTGGATCTCCCAGGGGACAGGGAACTGAAATCTAATGTGTCATATAACGAATTACACTTCTAATGAAGCTCGAGGTTGTAAAGCTCTAAGCCGGAGATGTAAATATTTAGATCGCTGCAAGTACCTTCTTTAGGAGAAGAAGAGCCAAGTATCTCTCSACTGTTTCCATAAACAACGGGGGAAGGCTTAGTTTTTGTGACATGCAGTAGATGACTTAGCAGAAAATGAGCAACGTTCAGAGAGGCTTCGTGTACCTCATTTGAGCCAGGATGGCAGTAAAAACCCAAGMAAACTTCTGCTGTATTTTTCCATCCCTGCTCTCAGGAGCAGAGTTGATAGAAGAAGTGGTTTTTAGTCCTCGGAACCTAATATCTGTTTTCTTACGTGGAAAATGGGGCTGTGAGGTCTCACTACRAATGGGTTACAGCCCTAGGTGAAGGCCCAGCTTGGACATCATTGGAGAGCAGGGCCGAGGGCTTGTTCCTCCTGGCAGTGTGTCCTCCTGTGCTTAGTCCATGTGAGGTGAATTTACCATCCAGAGCCAACTGCTCTGTCCATTGCACTCAATTAACTCTGTCTTTTCTGCTTGCAGCGTGTATGGGGGCCTCATTAAATATCAGAAGTGCCCGTTGTGGTGGGCATCCCTAGGCGCCAGTCCCCCGGGAATGATGCCCGTGCCYGCTGCCGAATCCACGAGGCGCAGCCGGGATTTCCATGCGGAGAGCAGAGGCAGCCCGTGACGGCTCCAGGTGCCCAATTAAACGAATGCAGAGGGGAGCCGTGAGACCTGCCTTGGCAAGGAGCAGCCTTCGGGCTGCTCTGCTGCCGGTTTAGGCTCTGCTGCCGGTTTAGGCTCTGCTGCCGGTTTAGGCTCTGCTGCCGGTTTAGGCTCTGCTTGCGCCCAGCAGACCCCGGCTGCTCTGCTGAACCTCCAGCACTGCGCTCATCACGCTGGGCAAGCTGGGCGGCCGCCGCTGGGCAATCTCCTGCTGGAGTGTTTGGGCTAAAGGGCACGTCTCTGGTTTGCGTGGGCTCTGTAAATGCACGATCAAATACACTGGATGGCCTAGGAATAACTTTGCTCCGTGGAGATGTTTTTTCCAATGTGTTTTTTTTCCCCCCCAGGATAGGTGTTTAGTGTGCTGCGGGTTTGGATACCGTGTTTCAAGTGTCTAGGTCGGCAGCTGGGCTTTTCCTCCTGCCCTTCCAGCTTCGTGTGGCCTTTAATAGTTACAAAGTCCCCCTGAGAGAAGCCTGCAGGAAGGGCCTGGGGTGGGTTAGTGCATCCGATTGCCTTGTGCTAACATTGTTTAATCTCTATGTTGTTTAGCAGCCGTGTGGGATGAGATGACCTTTGAACGAGAACGTGGCTGTATAAGTATTGAGAAATACGGCCAGGCAGCGGAGCAGCAGTTTGGACACTCCAAGTGTGTGTTTCACAGTGAGGATGCAACCTGGTTCATGTTCTTTTGAGGCCCTGGTGCAGGTTTCTGACTTGGTGTCGTAGCTCCCCCTCTAACAGGTCCTTAACCCACCCTCTAACAAGTCCTTAACCCACCCCTCGCTTCTCTTAGCTGTGGCACCAAGCCCTGCTACTAACAGCAAAGCATAAAAGTTCTCCCCACCTTAGAGACTTGAGCTCCTGATGTCCCGTGGTAGGTGAACGTCGGTGAACAGCGATGAAGAGTCTGCTGTGAGTGACTGGATCAGAGAAAGAGCTGCCAAAGCCTCACAGATCATGCATTTCAGGTCATGTATGGCCCAAAGGTGACCCTATAGCGTGTAGAGTCCCTAAGCACTTGCTTGGTGGTTGCAGCACAGAGCTGTTGTCCTCCTGATATATTTAAACCAGAAGCACTTGGGAGTTCCCGACTTGGAGAAGAATTGGGGGTCAGGAGCAGAGCAATAACATATAGAGCRCTGGCATAGTCTGGGAGGGAGCTTGGGGGTGTATTTGCAAAAAGGGTGTCGGCTGGGGGGAGATGAGGTGTAGAGCCCTGGAACAGGCCGTCCAGGGAGGTTGTGGAATCTCTTCCTCTGGAGGTCTCCCAAACCCACCTGGATGCCACCCTGTGCCACATGATCCAGGTGTCCCTGCTGGAGCAGGAAGGTTGGACTAGATGATCTCTAGAGGTCCCTTCCAACCTTAAATATTCTGTGAAAAGCCCTGCTGTGCAGGGAGACTGATGTGTTGGGAATTCATCCAAGGCTAAATTGAAGGAAGACAACAGGAGGTGTCTTGGCAGCTAGATAGGGTGTCTGGGGAAACAGGAATGCACTTGAAGGATGTTGGAGGAAGTGGTGGCTTCTGCTAGAGGACAAATGACCTGGGTGGCCAGAAGGAAAGGGAGGCCCRAGGAAGGCTGTCTGGGATTAGGGAGAAGTGGAAAGTTGTACATCATGGAGACGGTCCCAGTGCAAGGGGATAATGAGTTTTGTGCGAAGCGGGTTTGAAAAGAGGCACCAAGTGCTGCCTGGGATAAGATAATCCCTAAATTTGGTGTATTTAGCGCCTGCATCTTTAGCACTCTTAAGTTCTCCTAATGCCCAGCTCTGCCTCGGTGCCCGTGTTGCCTGACGTGCCTGAAGCTGTGCCTGCTCGCTCAGCGTTGCTGGTGGCAGCTTTGGGCTCCTGCTCTCAGCGGAGTCGCTGCGAGATTCGTTTCAGCGTTGGCCTTGGCACAGCGTGAGACGTGTGCTAGCGCGTAGCAAGGGCTCTTGGATCCCTTTGGGGATGTGACCGTTCCCAGAGATCCACCACCTCTGCAACCATCATCTTCCTCTGCGTGTCTGGAATCATCATTCCCGTTTGTCGGCCACTCTCCAGACACTAATAGGCCAGGCCAATAAAAAAGAAGTCAACTGAGGAGCAGGAGAGGGAGGCTGAGAGCCCTGGAGGTGCTGCTCCATCCCCACTCCTTTTGTGCTGTCCTCCTGCAGGAACTTGTCATCGGTACCGGATCAGTTGTACATGCCCAGGCTGTGGTGCTTGTGGTGCTGCCCAAAAACCTGGAGACAAGACTTCAGCATATGGGCGAATCAGGGTGAAAAGCCACTTTCTGGGGCTGCGAAGGCTGCTTTTTCCCAGGCATCCAGCTGCTCTCCTGCCGTCCCTGGAGTCTTGCTGCTGGCCCCCATGCCCASAAGCTGCTGCCTTGCGAGTCCCACCAGCAGCTGGAGCTGGAGCTGTGCGAGTTGGGGGGAGCTTTGGTTTCAGACCTTGTCTCTTTGGTTTTATGTGAAGTCAAATACCTTGAGGGCAAGAGCCCTGAGCTCTTGTGACCAGCTCGCCYGCCTTGGTAGTACTGAGACAGCAGCCCTGCCACTAAAACGGGGAGACTGGGAAGTGGTGGTTCCATTTGCCTTTGTAATCCTCCCACAGAACCCAGGAGGAGAAACACCCGAAATCGGGGTAAAAAAGGCAGGTAAATACCCCAGCTGCAGCCTTCGGCCTCATCCAGCCTCCTGCCTCCCTGCGCTCCGATGCGGCGGCTCCTGAGGACAGTGGGATCTTGCTGTCCTGGGAAGCGCTGCAGGCTTCCCCATTCCCACTGGGGATGCTCTCTAGGCTCCCGAGGCAGGAGAAGCCAAGTCGTTAATTAATTAGAATAATTCTTAACATGATTGTTGTGTAACAACTCTGGGCTGGCCACCCTCGTTATGATAAATATGCATCGAAAGCTGAATTAACATCACACGAGCGGGGCCGGTTTTGATATTTTAACGTCGCTGCTTCGCCGTGCTGCCCGTAAGCGGAWTTTTGTTGCGAGCTTTGTGTGCAGTTTTCTGTTGTTGCAAAAGCCGTTTTTCACTTCGTTTTTAACAGTGGAAGTGCCAGTGTGCTCTGCCTTGGTTGTTACTTGGTGAGGTGGATGCAGGAGCCTTTCTTTCGTGGCACGGTGATGCTCATCCGTGTCTCCTTGGGGTTTGGCAGCTCCTTSGGTAGCTGTCCAAGCCTGACCTGTGGGGCGAATACTTGGAGAGGAGTCAGCTCCTTGTTAGCAGGGAACTCCGAAAGGAGATTTTACTTGGCCTGTAAATGTTTGGCTRTATTTGGTTAAAGCAAAGGACGGGGTTGGTTGGAGGGTCTGTGCCGTAGTGCAGAAGCTCTTGACATCTCGAGCTTTCAAGCCACCCTTGGAAGCTCCAAGATTTCCAGAGGAAGAGTTTGGGAAAACCTTGGTGTTGGTGACACGTTTCCTGCTGTGATCTCGGTCTTGGAGAGTGTGGATCCCTGTTGCTGGTGAGTTCAGCCCTCCTCAGACCCCAGATATCATCCGTATGAGGTTGCCAACAGGCATGAAAAAATACCAGGGAGACAAGTGCCAGTGCTAACTGGGAGACAAGCAGCTGATGGGGTAATTCCTAAGMCTGCTTCCATGCCTGGCTTCTTAGAGCTCTTATCCAGAGCCTTCCACATCCTGGGGATCCTTGCTCGTGTATCTGCAGCTCTTAGTCATTTCCCCTGCTCGCTGCGGTTAGCTGTGGTCTGCTCAGAGCAGGGGGAGAGGTCCTCTCCTTGCTAAAGTGATGGAAATGGAAAATCCCAAAGAAGGGAATTAAGGAGCAAAGGGCAGGTGAGTTGCTTAGAGGGATGGGATAAAATATGGGAATAGAGGGGAGCTGGTYGTGGTGTGGGGCACGTCGTGCTGTGGTGTGTCCCGGGCTTTGCTTTCCTTTGTGCTCGCCTGGAAAATCGTTGTAGCTTCCCAAAGAGCTGCGGTGGTAGGAAGCGGTGAGCTGAAAGCTGGTGAGTTTTATCCAGAGCGTTTTTKGGGGGAAAGGAACAAGATATAACGGAAGAAGAAGCAGCAGCAACGAGGAGGTTGAGAGGGAAGAGGGTTTGGAAATGCCTGGGCTGGAATCTGTTAATAAAGTGGGGGAACGAGGGGTTTACAAATCCCTGAGAAACAGAATCAGGATAACGTGCGTCCTAAGCGAAAGACACGTTTTGATGTTAAATGATGATTGCAACCCGGAGCATGGCTTTATTAGAAGGAAATCAGAGCTTGGAAAAATGAGCAGGCAATCAGCAGGGCGCTAAGGAAATGGGTGATTATGCAAGTGACACCTTTGGCAGCCTCCGAGAGCTGAATTCGCTGCAGAGACCAGCGCCACGTCCACTTAGRAGAAAAAAATGTCGTGCGTGAAGAGAAAAACAAGAGGTTTCTGGCAAGCTGCAGCCGCAGCAGCTGGGGGAAGAAGGAAGCTGGACGATGCGCTTGCCCTGCGAGCGGAAGGCTCCTCGGATGGCTCGACCTCCTCCCCAAAGCCCTGTGTTGAGGACGCCTGGCCAGCCGGCTGCTGCTCCACCTGCAAAGCGGAGTTTAGCGGCTGCGTAGTGGGAAAGAAGCCTTAAATGAGATAAATGTGTATGGGCCTAGGGGGATGAGATGCTCTTGGTCGGTGAGGAGCGGCTTGCAGAGGAGGGGAGGTGGTGAAGGGCTGCCCTGTGGTGTGGGCAGCGCCAGGAGGGCACCTCTGTGTGCTCTCCAGCTCTTCCCTCTGCCCTCCTGCTCCGTAGCAGCTGGGCACGACGGGGCACACGTGGATGCGGCGCCAGTTCCTGGCACTGGCACCTCGTTCTCTGGGGCTCTCRGCTTGCTGTGCAGCACCCTGAGGGGTGCCTGCAGCTCCCTGCCACCCGCTGCCCCGTCGAGGAAGGGCAGAAGGGCAGAGCAGCCGCTCGCCCGGAGCGCGCGAGCCGGGGACCYGAGCTGCAGCCTTGGCTCGTGGCGCTCGTGGCTTCGGCAAGAGCAGCCCGGGGGTCCGGCCGGGACGCGAGGCGTCCTGTGACCGCTGTCCTGGCCATGCTGTCCCTGCAGAGCGTTGGTGCCGCTGAGCTCCCCCTGCGTCCTGTGGGCCCGGGCACAGGCTCCGCGTGCTGCGCACTGCCGGGAGTGCCGCTGGGAATGCCRCCCRCTCCRGGCGCCTGCCAGGCCAGCCTCCGAGGGCTTCTCTTCCTTAAAAGCCCGGSCACGGGCTGCGCTGCAGCCACGCTCGGCGCTTGCTGGGCTCCCCGCGCRCAGCTCCAGGGCCACGTTTCCTTGAAGGAACGTCGGACTGGCGCGAGGGCTCCYGGCAGGAGGGCGCCGCTCCGGTGCCGCTTCCCCATGCATTCCTCCTGGAGGAGCAGCCTAGGGAGGCTGCCCAGCCGCCCCTTCCCGGCACCAGGCCCCAGGCCAGCTCGAGAAGGGCTGTGCCGTGCCATGCTCTGCCTGCTCCATCGCTGCTCCTCCTGGCATCGCTTGCCTGGCTCCTCTGGAGCGAGTCCGCAGCTCYGTAGCTCGAGGCTAGAGCGGGCGAAGCTCCTGCAGGCTGAGCCCGGTGACTTTGCTCCCCTTCTCCGTTTCGCTGGCGAAACGAGAGCTTTAGAAACGGGGAGCGTTAAGCCCTTCCTTTGAGCCTTTGAGCAGCGCCGTGCGCCCGGCACGCTCGTCACTCACGCCCTTGTCTCTGCAGGGAACGCTCTGCATCGGCGGCAAGGAGGTGACCCTTGAGTACACGCCGTGCCCGGAGTTCTGGCGCTGCAAGCGGGTGAGTGTGCGCCGAGCCGCCCGCGCCGCCTGCGTTAGAGACGTCCCCGGGGCTTGGACTGCCTTGAGGGGCAACCTGTCCTGAAGCTCCTGCATCTTCGGTGTTTCCCCTGCCGCCTTTGTGCCGGTTTTGTGCCCGTGCTCTTCCCGTGGCTCCTGCAGGACAGATGCTCCCACCTAGAGTCACCTGGGGAGGAGCTGCAGAGCACAGAGCTGGGCCTGTCGCCCCCTTCACCCTGACTGCCAACAACCAAGAGGTGGCAGCAAGTGGGGAAGGGGATTTGTTTTGGGGCCAGCATCACTTGGGAGGGGGAAGGTCCAGTCTGAGCTACTAGCGAAGCACCGGAGCGGTGTGAGCAAACCTGGGCTCAGAAGTTGGGTGAAAATCCTCTCTGTGAGGCAGYGCCAGCTCTGAGCTGTGCCAGCTCTTCCCCTGGCCCGATCCCCTTCCTGCTGCTATTGCCCGTCCCCTTTCCCAGATTCCCACCACAACTTTTCCGGGGCTATAACTTGCTTCCCCCCCTGGCATACGCTGCTCCCGCTGCGTTCGCGACGCGCCTGCCTCACGCTCTGCGTCTTCCCTTGCAGTGCAAGGTGTGTACTGTGGGCTACCGCTCCTCCTGCTCCTACTGCAAGCTGCCGAGAGACGGTGAGTCAATCCGCTGCTCCCCCTTGCGTCCTGTTTGGTGAAAGCTCCACCTGCCCTCGCGAGCGAGCTCGCGCCTCCTGGTTTCGCTGTGCTCCCGGGGGATTCGTCGCGCAACGCTGTGGGGCACTAGTAGTCCTGCGTCGTGTAGACCCTTCTCCCCGCCTGCTGTAAAGGTGCTGTGGGTGCACGTGCAGCTCCCAGGCTCTCGGTGCTTGTGAGGCCTCGTGGCRAGGACCCACCTTTGGGGTGGAGGGAGCTCCAGCCAAAACGCGTTCCCTTCAGGATCCGCTTTCTTCTGGATGAGCAGGTGAACCGGGTGCTCTGTAACCTTGGTCTCTGCCATTATCTTTCAAGCCGATTCCTGGTGTTCATGCTCATGCACCCGAGGCAGAAGGTCGTTGCGGTACTTGCTGGTGCACAGCGCCGTGCCCTGACACCCTGTCCCCACGGACACCGTGCTCAACACGGCTACGGGTTGTAGTCAAAACTGCCGAGGAGCAAATTAAGCAGAGCCTTAAGGTGCTGTGAGGAGTGATTGTGCACGTGCCTCTTGCCGACTTGGGTGCGGGYGTTTTTTGGATTGTGATAATGCTTGTAAAACGGTAACCCCTGTAGGACTCTCTCTCAACTGCGAAGTGAAATAAGTCTCTAGGCATGTGCAGTCGTTACCGTGGCTTTGCATGAGCGTGTGCCTGCTGGGCTTGAGGTGGGTTTAACACGTGTCTCTTGCAGGGAGCAGAGCAGGCCCCGAGTCCAGAGGTGGCCCCGAGGGAGAGGAGGCGCCGGCTGAGCGAGAATTCCGTAAGAGAACTGCTCTSCCTGCCTCCGGGGCTGGGCTCGCGTCCCTGGCGGGTGCAAGTTGCTTCAGGGCCCTGTCTGTAAAGGTGGGGATGAAAACCCATCGTTGGCAGCAGTTCTCACAGCCTGGTTTCACGTGCCACGTTTACACGGGGTGCCGCTCGTGGAGGGTGCCCAGAAGTCTGCAGGCTGCAAGCTGGAGATAAGTTAGTGCAGGACTATCCAACACGAGCTCTGCTGGCAACCAAGCAGAGCAGCGTGCAGCTGCCTCGATGTTTGGGTGCTAAATGGTTGCAAGTTCCCACCGCCCAACCGGAACGAGAGCTTGGAAATGCTCTGGGGGGACATCTARGGCAGCTTCACCATGCCAGGTCTTGAGCTCTCATTTCTTCCTCTTAGTGGGAAGAGACCTCAAGATCTCAACAGAAGGTAAAGGCTGGTGACCTCTGGCTTTGCTGCCCCATAACTTAGGCTTCCCTTTCCGACAGCTTTAAAAACGTAAGGCGAGGATGTCTTTTGAAGTGAGACCTCGTATTTCAGAGGTCCTCAAGCACAGATCCTTGGTGGASTTTGATTTTCCTCTTAGGGCATAGCCAGCCTGCAGGGAGAGGGGGATCCATATAGTGTCCTCCTCATCTGTGGGTGAGGAGGTGCCTAATAAAACTCRGTGATTGAACTGTGCTGCATTGCACTTAGTAGCCATAGCTTGTTTGTCCCTGGTTTTCTTTTAACATGGAGATAGGGTGACAGTTAGTGGTCTGTGATGCTGCTCAGCCACGGGGGTTCAAGAATAGATCGGGTAGAGTAGCGGTACCGCTACAAGGTGGGTTCTTGGGGACCTGGAAGAGCCAAATCCCAGTCCATCCTTGATGCACATTTGGCCAGGCAAAAGCCAGGGCCAAAAGGAGTCGGAAAACCCTCTTGGTGAAGGACCCCCATGAGAAACAAGGCAAGGGAAGGATGAGCTTATGTATCTAGCTTTCSTTTTCCACACTGTGTGTGCATAAAGTGTTAAGACGTGGGTTACACAAAGGACATAATCGGTTAAGTAGTCTTTTCTAAAGTCAGCTCCAGTTGCTAGAGGACAGTGGAAGAAAAGATCTGCTGAAACTCTGCATATGGAGCCAGCCCGTTTATCTCTTCTCTAATAGCAGAGACAAAGCTTGAAAAACCGGAGCAGGAGCTGCCAGGACAACCAGGATCTCCCAAGCAGCCTGTCCAGCCCGCAGCTCCTGCTGCAGAGCAGCAGTGCCAGCCTCACGAACAGGAGCCCAGGAAGAGAGATGAAGGGAGGGAGCGGCGGCCCTCGCAGGAGAGGAGACGGGACGTGGACYGGCACCAGGAGCTGCCTTCCCAGAGAGAAGCGGAGGAGCCGACGCCGCAGGATGGTGGAGGAAGCCGAAGTGAGTGGCCGAGGGGCCAAATCTGGGCTCCCAATGACTGCGTTGTGTGAGACCATCAGCAAAAGGGATAGCATATCACTAAAACCTCAGGATGGTGTTTCCATATGGAAAAAATCCATGGCATTGGGTGTGATCACGGGCTCTCCAGCTCCAAAGGTGTTGGCGAGTGCCCTTTAGGCAAGTTAGATCAGGGTAAGATGTCTCCAGGCTGGTGCAGTCAACTTAGCACAGCACCAAGAATCGCTTTGGGCAGAGTTCTGGGCATCCTTTTTGCCTTGGACTGGACTCCTCGGAGTAAGGGCCTATTTTCTTTCCCCTGGGAAAGGGAGGTGAGCGATCAGAGAGGGGAGTCTGAGTATCATGCAAACGGGAGAGGAAAAGTGGTGGCTTTCAGAGTGCAAAGCAGCCAGCAGCTCAGGCCTTGCTCCCCAGCCTGCTCTCCTTCCTCTTGGAGTGCAGGTCAGTGCAGACCCCCCCCCCACATTGCTCCCCCTTTCCTGGAGCAGAGCAGGGCTGTGTGTGTGGTCAGCGAGTCCTGCTCAGGGCAGATATCTTCACCCCGGCGGGAGAAATCCACTACAAGAAGTCATGACGTGGATTGCTCCCGTTTTAGTTTTCAGTCGGGATGAACCTGGGCTTGAGTTAATCTTTCTGCCATGCTTTTTGTCTTCCCMTTGCTGCCGGCCAGCCCTCATGCTGAAGCGCATCACTCGCTTCACCCCGCCGGAGGTGATCGTGGGGCTCCTGGCGCCGTACGTGCGTCTGTCCACCTCCAGCGTGCGCATCATGAAGAACAAGGCTGGCCGCATGGGGCAGACCTACGGCTTCATTGAGCTGGAGTCGCACGCCGTGAGTAGCTTCCYGCCCTCTCCCCCTGCCCCTTCTGGCCTCTGTAGGCGGTGGAAGTTGAGAACTTGAGGGAATGGAGGGATTAACCGGATCTGCGAGGTAGCTGCCCTGCAGCTGTGGCCTCTCCTGCTTGCCTGGCTGGATGTGGGGAGTATCTGTGTGCTCTGTAGCTTCAGGAGCCAAGGATTAACTCTTGGCATCACGGCTGGGATGCTGGAAGAGTTTCTTGCTTCGGTACATCCTGTTGTAGACCCTCCCAAACTCCAGATGTGTCTCTTGCATGGACTTTTTGTTTGCAGGGGCCTCCAAATTAATGGTCTCTGTTTGCAAAGGGGCAAATCTTAATTAACAGGAAGTGTCTCATTGGAAGGTTCATGTTTCTCCTTAGTCAGGGTGATACCCAGAGTCCATATCCGTGTTCACATTGGTCAAGAAGGTATTTGGGGCAATAGCAGCTGTTGTGCTGTGTGGTTGAGGTAATGGGAGAACCTGGTTCTTGGCTGGCTGCTGGAATGGTCGCAGGACAAGCAAAGAACCTTCCAATGGATATGGCTTTTCTGCGACATCCTAAATACCTTCCAGTAATGGTTAGACAGATGTGTTGTATTTCACTCCCACCACGATCTTCTGGCTTCTGGTGTAAAACCTTCCCTTCGGGCAGGTAGGATTTGGGAAATGGGCTTCTGTTTCCTCCTCGTGAACATGAAGTTCTCCTTCATCTTCACAGGAGGCGCTGAGGTTGCTGAAGATCCTGCAGAACCTGGATCCGCCAATCTGCATTGATGGACGCACGGTGGAGGTGAACCTTGCCACAGGGAGGAGACGGTACGGACGGAGGAGGCAGCAGAGCTGTCCCGTGTTGTCATCCTGAATGCCAAAAAGCCGGCACGTGGGTTAGCACCAACATTCCCACAGCCTGAAAACTGGTAGGAGAGGTGGATCGGAGCAGGAGCTTCAGTGATTGAGTGGTTTGGGATGAACCATTTAATCAGGTGGCCTCCCTTTGTGGTCCAGCCATCAAATCTCCTTCCGAGGAGGTTCATGAGTTTGACTTTTTAAGGAGCAGTTAGAGAGAGCTGCCTTTCTGCTTCCGCTGAGTGTGTTGGCCTCATTTTTATGTCAATAAAAATGCCTGGCTGTGTCCGGGGACGGGCGCAATCCGACGCGTGGCCGGAGGASATGAGATGCCCTTCCAGTCTCTGTGGTCCTGTGGCTGGTGTGGTGTGCGCCGAGGTCCCACTGGTGTTTTTAACCTGCAGCCTTTGTCTCCACAGGAACGACTATGGGGAGCGTGGTGACAATTCCTACTACGGCCCGGTAGGTCCGCAGAGCTTCCCAGTGGAGACAGGAGGGAGCACTGGGGAAACAGGCTGCTCCCTCTGGGCTGCTGAGACGTCATCGTGCTGGAGGGGGAACAGTCACCCAGTGCGTTCTCCACCGTGCCAGTAACGCTGGCACGACGACGGGCCCAGAGGTGCAGATGCTGCTTGAGAGTGTGGTGGGCTGGAGTGTTGAATATTACACCCTTATAGAGCAGCACTCTTCCATAAGCAGCTGTTCCTGGGCTGCAGGGCTCTTCCCGTGCAGAATGGCCTGGAGATTTTGCTCTAGATTGCCCTGAGCACCTCGTGTGAAGCTGCTCTGGTGCTTTGCAGCGCTGCTGGCCCCCCTGTCAGATGAGAAGGCGCGTCAGCTTGATTGCTTTTTAGAGTATTTACATGATTGTTTTCCTGCACTCGGAGCCTGTGGGAGGGAGGAGAAACAATGTGGTGTTTGTCAGAGCCTGATCTGTTTGTGTTGTTCACTTATTCCAGGGCAGAAGAGGCATGAGGGACAGGAGGGGCGGCGAATCGCAGAGATGCACCAGAGCACAGTGTAAGCTAAGCTCTGCCTCACTCCTGCTGTGCAGGCTTTTCTTCCTTAAAAGGGCACTGACATGTAGAAATCATCCAGAAAATATTTTTAAAGGCTTAAAAGTAGGTTTCCTTGCTACACCCACTTCTTAGTTCCTTTGCCAATTTTGTTTAGTCATATTTTCCTATTCAATAATGTGCTTCTCTCTCCTCTTACTGTGCGAAAGCTACATGCAGATAAAGGAAAATTGCTACTTGCTTTCCTTGTTGTGTCAAAGTGATGGAACAAAATCAGCCTGGCAATTACCAGAGGAGACAGAAGAAAATATGCTCTGTGCAGCAGGGCCAGGAGCTGAAAAATCTCTCCTGATGATTTTACTGGTRTATGTGCAGTACTGCTGAGTTCTGTCTAATAACAGTTAGGAAATGAAGAATATTCCTCATAATATGGGGCGCAAAGCCTGGGCTTAGCCCTGTGCTTCTGCTGTCCCTGTAGAAGCAGTTGGCTCTCCTCTCTTGTCGAGGGCTTTTGTGCACTTATGGGGCACATGGGAGCAGAGGAGAGTCATCACTTAAGAAAGGAGATTTTGCTGCCAGGACTGCAGAAGGACTCTGGTTCACAAGAAAGCAGAGCTCAAACTCCTCACCCCGTTCTGGGGGAATTGCTGCAGTTYAGGAGAGCTTTGCTCAGTCTGGTGTTGTCAGCTGGTGATCTCTGTGCAAACACCAGGGAAGTTTTCCCAGAGTTTTAGAACCATTGTGAAAACCCATCTYCCTCCTTACCAGCTGAAGAATGAAAGATGTAGGTGGAATGATGTGAAGATACTCATGCCTCCCTCGTCAGGATAGAAAATTTCTTCTTTCCCTTCCTCATCCTTTTGCTGGTGYAGTATTTGTTAATGCTTTTTTCTTTCCAAAAGGCAAATTCGCCTTGGGAGTTTCTGATGTTGACTCTTCTCTCTCTGTTCAGCTCCATCAGACGTGTCCACATACATTTATGATCCTGAAACTGGGAATTACTATGATCCCATAGCTGGGACATACTATGACCCCCGGACTCAGGTAAGCGCCCAGGAAGGAAGCTCTGCCCATAGCACCTTCCTACAAACTGTCCTTCCAAGAGCAGCTTTTGCAGCTGGAGCCAGAGGAGGGCTGGGATGGGACAACACAGGTGGGTTTTCCTCTGATTATGTAAAAGGGATCCCTTTAGGAACAGCTCGATGGGAGGCAAGGCCAGGAACCCCTTAGCTGGGTGTTGACCCGTTTACCTTGGCCTGTGAAGTCCAGTTTTTGGAGGGCTTTTAGACTCCTCTGGCTTGGACAGCCTTAGAGGCAGAGGGTCCTCACTAGTTTTTATTGGAGATATGGGAGTTAAGACTGTCAACTAAAAGAGGGACAGCAGAGCTCTGCTTCCATCTGGGGTTTCTTTGCTCCCCAGCCCAGTGATAGTTACAGGGATGCCAAAACCAGCCATCTGCAGAGGTTCCCTGGGACTGCGGTTGTGTTTTCCGTGCTKCCGTGGGCTTTGGGCTAATCTGCTCCAAATGCCTCTTTCAGAGAGATATCGCCATAGACCGAGACGCCTGCTCGTCACCTACGGAGAGCAGGAGGCGGCGGCATGGRAGCCAAGAGAGGACGAACGAAAGGAAGGAGCCGCACGGCAGGGACAACAGGGACAGAAAGGAGAAAGGGAAAAATACTGGTGCTAAGGTAAATCCCTTCTGCGGGCACTGTGCTCAGAGCGAGGCCGGGAGGCTGAGGTAAGAAGTGACGTTAGAGGGGGGAAAAGAGAGTGGTTTACAGAGGATTTAAAAGAGGAGGAGCAGCAAGAGAAAGTGGTGGGATTCATGTAGTCACCGGCAGGAACCTGGTTTGGTCTGGGGCCAGGTGGGAGGAAGMTCTTGTGACACAAAGTCAGGGCTTCTCATGGCCTTTCTTGTGGTAAGTGATTCAGAAACGGCCCTGGAAGTGGAGACACACTCATCCTGCTGCAAGCAGCCGAGTGTTGTAACAGAGCTAGCGAAAAATAGCGGAGCTGTTGGAGCGTAGCAGGTTAGATCAGAGAGCCCTTCAGCCCTGCCCTGACCGCAGATGCCGCTGCTGCYGAACGTCAGCGGCCGCGAAGGTCAGCGGGGACAGAATGCAGGAATTGCCCCCGCTCYCGCCTCTCCTGCCTGCCGGGTTTCCATGGATGCTCGGAAGCGGCGTCGCGCTTGCTGCAAGCACTCCCTGACCCCCGTGCTGCTGACGGCCTAATGCCTGCTGCGTTTTTGGTTTTATGCTTTCAGAATGAGGCCAGAGAGGAGAGGTTCTTTGCAGAAGACGTCTTCAAAAAGCCCTTACCTCCCTCCATGAAAAAGGATGAGAGTGCAAGCCTGGTAAGACAGCACGTAGCACCTGCCCTGCCCCGCTCCAGCACAGCAGCTAAACTGGASCTGTCACGGCCCAGGAGAAAGTGGGAGCAGAGCAGCACTGAGAGCTGCTTCAGCTGTCCCTGAAACCCCAAGGGAGAGACTCTCAGCTACGTGTCTCACCAAAACCACCCCCTCCTTTCTGCTTGGAAGCCTGTTATGGGGGTGCATAACCGCTGCGCGCAGACGTCCCCAGCACCGGTTTGTGGCAGTCTTAACCCCCCATTTTGACTGTTTCAGAATGAGCCTGGAGAGGAGAAGTTCTCTGCAGAAGATGTCTTTAAAAAGCCATTACCTCCCTCCGTGAAAAAGGACGAGAGTGCAGCCCCGGTAAGATGCTCCCTGGAGCTACTGTTTTTCCTTTCAGGAAGCCTGTGTAGATGCTGGGGGGTTCCTCGAGGCTGTGACTTGGGTGGCAGATGTGGCAGCTTCTCCTGCAAGAGGAGGGAGAGCAGCAAGGGGAGTTTGCTTTATAGTGCTGAGCTGGTTTGGGGGGTTCTAGAGCAGAGGGATAATTTGAGACTGGCATYTAACGAGGTCTCCTCCCTTGAGCAGTTGCCATGCAGAATCCCCCAGCCCACCTCTGGGCTCAGCAAGGCCAAACCTCGCCGATCCTTGATGCCAGTGACAACCACTCYGTGCCAAACAGCTGCTGCTTTGGTCAGCAGCTTGTGCTTAGGTGTGTGGCAGATTGGGGAGGCCTGGCACCAAAGCATGGCTTGWCCTGAGAGCACAAGAGCTTCTACCCTCTGGAGTCTGAATGTCCGTCAGGGTATCCCCGTTCCTGGCCATGCTGCTGGGATGCTGCTCTTGGGCAGGAACAGAGCCAGGAGGGATGGGGAGATAGGCTGGGGAAGCAGAGCTTAATGTGGCAGAGTAGGTGATGCCACAAACTGTCACGCTCTTCTGCCTCCCTGTCTCAGCCCAAGGCGGTGAACCCTCTGATAGGACTGCTGGGAGAGTATGGAGGAGACAGCGACAATGAAGAGGAGGAGGAAGAGGAGGAGCAGGCGCAGACGCAGTGGCTGCCGCCTGCCCACCCTCCCGCACAGCGCGAGGAGCCGCCCAGGAAGGCCAAGGGCAGCGACGACAAGCTGACCGACTGGAACAAGCTGGCCTGCCTGCTCTGCAGGAGACAGTTTCCCAACAAGGAGGTGCTCATCAAGCACCAGCAGCTCTCCAACCTACACAAGGTGCGGGGAGCTGGCGGCCGGCGGGGCGGCGCCTGCGCCTGGGTGCTCCCGGCGGGAACAACAGCCATCAGGTGGGAAAAGCTGGGCTGGGTGGGCATGAGCAAGCGGTGTAGCCAGCAAAGGGACGTGGGCTTGACGTGGAGAAGGATCCAGCCCATCCTGCCCGGGGCTGCAGGCAGCTTCCATCGGCATCGCTGCTTGCCCCTGCTGTGGGAGCAGTCTGGAAATACACCCGTGGCATCAGGCTGTGACTTGTCAGGCTGTGTTGAGGTGGCTCAGGATCAGGGTGTCTGCAGGCTCGAGTGTGAGAGTAGTAAAATAATAGTGAAAGACGGTGGTAAAAAAATATTTAGCRCGTGGCTGCCTGTGTCCTGTGCTGCCCTCAAGCTCGTCCTGSCTGGAGGACCAAACTGCGTGCCGGTGGACGTGGTGGGTAGCCTGCTCTGCTGTGGAGGGGAAAGCTCCTGGCCGTGTGGAGGGGCAGGAGTTTGGGGCTGCGTGGGGAGCCTTTGYGTCTGGCGTGGTGCGGGTGCAGTGAGTGACCCTGACAACCCAGCTCCTCTGCTGACACTGGCTTCCACTTTCCTCATTCCAGCAAAACCTGGAGATACACATGAAGATCAAACGGTCTGAGCAGGAACTGGCCTATTTGGAGAAGAGAGAGCGYGAGGTGGGTCTGTGATGTTCTCCCTGTGCTAGGGGAGCATCGGTCYCAGGGAAACTCCCAGCATGTGCCGTTGTTCCTGCTGCAGCCTGGATATCAAATGCCTCCCAAAGGAGGAGCTTTAGGCACCGAGCTGTGGGCCACACTCTGCATTTCGATAGCCCTGAGACTTGTAAGAGCAGGATCTCTTCTCCCAGAAGGGTCTGGCCCAGCAAGGCAGTGCTTGTGCTGAGTGGGTGCCACATTTCCATGCAGAGCAGACGCAGTGTGGGGGCTGCTGCTGCCCAGCTGGGACCAGTGAGAGCTGTAGCTGCCCCTTGTTCAGAAGCCAGCAGAGCTGCTCCCGCTGGGAGCAGCCTCAGGTCCCAGGCAGTCCAAGAGATGCCATCAGGACAGACTACATGGATCGTGGGTCCTACAAATASCCAAGGCTTGTGGGTCTGCAGGACCCGTTTCTGCTCAACTAGGGTAGACGAGAGCTTGCTGCAGAGCAGTCTCCTGCGGGGCGATGAATCCTTCATAGCTCCTGTACTCACTTTGTCCTTTCTCATATGAAGGGGAGATACAAAGACAAGGGAAGTGACCGGAGAGAGAAATACCAGCAGATGGATTCACCGGAGAGGAAGCGGTTCCGATACGACCGGGACTCTGAGAGGTAACGATTGCTGTTGGTCCCATCTCGTGGGGGCCGCTGGCAGGGCGGCGTGCGGGCAGCTGCCGTGCCAAGGCTGTGGGCAGGATCTGCAAGCAGAGCAGCCTGCAGCTCCTGCCCAAAGAGGCTCCACAGCATGAGCCTCTTGGGCGGAAGGACTCCTCCAAGAAGGCTGCAGTGGAGAGGAGAGCATAAGGGAGAGGGGAGCCGAGCTGTCAGGTGGGATGGTGGTTGTGAGGGTGCCTGCTTGGGCACAGGAAGCAGAGTGCATCCTGTTGGCAGCTACCCCATCTCTACGGCGTTTGCTGTCCTCCTGCCTAGGCATGGAGCCATCAGGAGAAAGAGCAAAGCTGTGTTTTGTCTGTTCCACTGACTCAGAAAACATGAGGAGCCACTGCCGTCTCAGTCAGAGTGGGAGGAGGAGGAAGCAGCGTGTGCTCTGCAGGGCTGCGAGCTCGTGTGTTCCCGTGGGCTGAGGAATCACGAGGCCTCTGTTGAGGACAAMACTCATCATGGGCCTGTTTGCTTCTGATACAACATCACAGCAAGGAGGAGAGCCYTGATGCAGTTTAGAGATCTGTATCTTCCCTACTCTTTCCCCAGAAGAGCTCTGGACAACCTGAAGCAGTTTGCACGGTGCCATTGGCAGGGGCTGGAGTGCACTTTGCTGAGTGCAGGAAGCTCCTCCTATGCTGAACGGTTTCAAAACTCTGGGTTCTGAGGAATGATCTTGGATGAATAATAACCAGGAGGGAGAAAGCRTGTCCTAGTCAACACTGCATCAGTTGACCACCGCTCTTGCAGCGCTGGAAGAAACAAAAGATCTAACAGAACAGCAGGGCTTAGACTTCACTTTCTTGCTGTCACTGAAATTCAGGTTAAGAAATACAAAGTGTTTGCACAAAATGCTCCTGGCCTTCTCATGCCATAAATATTTTGGAGCCTGAGCTCATTTCCTGTGTCCTGGTTTATGCTCCCCGGAGGTTGGACAAGGAGATACATGGGCAGAGGTGCCTGGGCCCCTCATGCAGAATGCTCTGAGTGGAGTTTTTTGGGCAGTGTGCTGCTTAAAGACAGCTTGGATGTCTCTCAGGAGAGGTCGGGGTGTAAATGGAGGTGCCATTAGTAGGGCTAGAAATCCCTAGCGTGYGTGTGAAGCACCATAAAGCTGCATAATTGAATCTCTGTCTTCTTGCAGTGACTACGACCCAAGGGTTGACGGTGACAACAAAGGAAACCGAATGCTGCAGTCCCCAGGGTGGAAGAAAGGCCTGGGCTACAACCAGCAGGACACAGCCTCACCAGCAGAGGTAAATCTCCCCTTCCCTTCGAAACAAATCTCTGCCTTTCCACCTGCAGTGCCTCCCAGGAGGAATTCACAAGCGGAACGGGAGTTGGCGCCCGCTTGTTGGAGCTCTGCGTGCGCACGAGTTAAACGTGCGGGCCGGGAGCTGCCCGCTGCAGCAGGGGCCCTGTGAGGGCTACGAGGGGCTGAGCCGGGGCAAAACAAAGGCCTGTTCTCTGTGGGTTGTTTCCAGCTGCATTTGCTGTGGTGGCTTTAGCTGCCCGGCTGCTTTGCTGGCCGGTGTCGGCGCTGCGACACGGCCACCGCTCACGCGGCAGCGCCGAGCGTGCGATCGAGCGCGTCGCTGCAGGCAAATACTTGAGGCTTTGCCACGGGTTTGCTGGAGGCCACCCACGCAAAAACGCGAGCTTCCCTCTTCAGCTCGGGCGGCGAGACCCGGCCCCAGCTGTCGGTCAGTCCTCGCTGAGAGCTCTCTGCAACCAGCCAACGGGCTCTGTGGAAGAGGCAGCTTCGTGGCGGCGCTCTGGGGGGTCTGACCTACAACCAGGCTCCCCGCGCTGGCCGGGGGGAGCTCATCATAAGACACGGCCCTGTGAAGACCTCCCAGAAGAGCCCTGGTGCAGTGATTTCTTCCCTCCTCCCCAGCCCTGCTGGGCGAAGCCGTGTGTCCAGTTCAACCCTAGATAGCTTTGATCTCTCCGACTAATTGGTCGCATCCCTGGTAGCCAGCTGCAGCATGCTTAAAAGGAAATAAAGCCTCCAGCCTCAGGCCTGCTCTCCTGGGCTCACGCTGGGCAGGTAGAGCTGAATAATTTAGATGCTGGCTGCAAAAGCCAGTCGTTAAGAAGCAGTTGAAATGCAGAAGGAGCTCCCGGAGCCCGGGGGGAGCTCCATTAGAGGAGAGAACAGCTGAGCTTGTGCTAATGCAGGCGAGCTGCAGCCCGGGCCCCCGGAGCCCGGCTCTCTTGCTGACACTTCCCTTTGCTCGGCGTGGGTCTCTCGCCCGCTGCTGTTGCACGTTTCGGTGCCAGCTCCTACGCTATCGTGCACTAGCGTCGCTCACCTGCACCAGGCTCCATGGATCGGGTCCCTCCTRGCCTTGGCCACGTGGTTTTAGTGCTTGCAAAGGCTCGGTAGTTCCTCCCAAGCAGTTTTTGGGGGGACGCAGCACTCCCCTCCGGAGGTCCCCAAGAAAGAAGTCRGCTAAACCTCTCCCGGAGCAGCCCCGAGGAACAGCCAGGCCTCCTCTTCGCGGGAGGAGTTGCTCATTCCGGCCGGGTCTGCTTGCAGGAGGAAAATCGGAAGAAGGGAGCTGACTTTGGAGCCCAAGGGAAGCCCGGCAAGAGGCAGTCCAACGAGACGTACCGCGATGCCGTCCGGAGGGTCATGTTTGCCCGCTACAAGGAACTTGAGTGAACGGTGGGGGCTGTGCCAGCCCTGTCCCTCTCCATCTCTGTCTTTTTCTCTCTGTGTCATGTTTTCTTGGGGATTGGGTTTGGGATTTTTTTGTTTGTTTGGTTTTTTTTTTGAATTGTTAAAGGTTTTGCTGCTAGAATTTTTTTTAATAAAACTGAAAATTTGTCAGCGATGTTTCACCATCTCTTCCCTAGAATGGCGTGGTTGTGGAAGCGCGTGGCGTTTCAGAAGATTCCCCTCGTCTTTTCCCCTCCGCTGCTGAGGTCCCTGGCGCTTGTGGCACTGCCGGGGGGCTCTGGTGGCAGCGTGTTGCCATCGTTGGTGGGCAGCTGCCTGAGCACCGTGGTTGGTAGGACACGTTCAAGTCAGCTCTTGACTCCACTGGCCCAGGTCATGGGCAGTGTGGGGGACCAAGCAGCAAAGGTGAGTCCAGGTAAGGGAGGACACTGGTCCTGGTGSGAGAAAACCTTGCAACAACTTGGCAGGAGGGCGTTGAGCGGGTGCTGCCCAGTAAATAYCCCAAAGGAAGGAAAAACAGAGGCATCCAGGGTGCTGGAGTCTGCAAGATCTGGAGGCGAAGGGCCACCCCACAGTGGGYACTACCTCGTGAAGGGAGCAAGAGAACCATGGAGGCTCGAGTTCCTCACCGCTGAGGAAGGAGACCCCGGCGAGGTGCAGAGGACCTGCTCCCCAGGATGACCCCCTCAGCACCCACCGCGCTCACCCATCTCCATGGGTGTTGGGGCAAATCCCAAAATTGAGTCGTCATCATCGTCCCCAGAACATAATTCCTGACCAAAATAGTAAGGACCCTTTGCACCCACCGATTGAGCCCTTTCTTACCTTTTGGATCACTTTGAAGTGCCTGGTGCGTGTATCACAGTRGCGGGTTTTATCTCTGGGTGATGCTTATTAATTGCAAGATAGGAATTTGTTTCCTTTGGACAGATGGCCCTCCCTGAGCAGGATGTGTTGCTCTGCGCTGCCTCGCTTTCGCTTGGTTGCTTGCTTGTTCTCCCTGCGACGCGTGTGTGCAGGAGGGGAGAGGCAATGCAATGGTTAGGAAAACTGCTTGCTCAAGTTAGAAGAAAAAAAAAGAAGAGGAACAGACCGCAGTGAAAAGAGGAGGGGAAAAGAAAACAAGCAAAAGCAACAAAAAAATCTGGTTGCGTGATGCCCATCTGCAAGCGAGAGGAACCCTTTTTCTCGGTGGGGATGATGCACCTCCCATTATTGGTGTTAGTCACTGAAATCCTGGCTGTATCGGCTTCCATTGTCYTGAGAATTAGGAAAAATCGGGTTTTTTATGCGTCTTAAGATGTTGGCACGATAGTGTGTGACTAACAAGTCTTTGGTTTGAAGGGGGATGCGTCTTGTAACTTGAACGGGGCTGTTGTTCAGGCTGAAGAGATTGTCCCAGCACTAGCTGAAAATCAAGGTACTCCAGAGGAATTGAGCAAAGGGGCTGAAACRGGAGCTGCCAGACTCTGAGGTTTTAGGTACTGGGTAGCCTCGTTTTTTAAGAGGTAGCTAGAACCACAAGCTGCTTTTGGGCCCGAGCAGGAGGCCAAGCTGCCCGGTTCGGGGACAGGGAAGCACGGGCAGGGACCTTCTATTCCTCTTGGAGCTCCCCTGGCTGCCAGGCTGGGGTGCTGGAGGCTGACCTGGGTGTCTGACACACTCTCTGGAATGAAAGCTGCATTTTCCTTTCCTTTCCTCGGGAAAAGCAAGCAGACGGTCTTTGATTTCCAATACTTACTCATATTAAAACAATATTAATATTGATGACAGTGATTTATGACCTTGCAAATGGAACGAATCAATATTGAARTAGAAAAGATGAAGTTATACTTGCAGCAGCGTTGTTAAAATCAGGAAAGAGCCAGGTGGAAGGAGGGAAGCATCCTTAAAGGAGAGGAAGAGGAGGAAACCAGCGGGGACACTTTGTGCCCAAGGAGGACAGCTGCAAGGGGACAACGGTGCAGGTAGAAGGAGGCGGTTCCACGTTGCACCCTCAGCAGCCCAGAGCTCCTCTGAGCAGCCCGGGCAAGTTGTCCTGCTATTGCTGGGCACCACGGGGAGCATCCAGGGGGAAAGGGGCTCAATGACATGAGCTCGCTGGTGCTCAGCAGCAGCCCTTGCCATAGATAAAATGGCATCGGCCCTGGGAACTAGCACTGGGAGAAAGAGCTTTTTGCCCCTGTGGTGATGGGCAGCCAAGAGGGACTGCCTGGCTCCTCGTGTCTCCTCTCCTCCCATGGTTGTGCTTGTCCTGCTGGCAAGAGAAGCAGCTCTCCTGACAGACAAAAATAAGGGGAGGATGGCATTTCCATGCACGGAACGGGGGAAAACACATCTTGGTGCAAGTGTGGTGGCCTGCCGAGCAAAGCACCACGGCCCTTCCCGGGGTGTGGGAAAGGCTCCAAGGATGCGGGAGGTTCCTTGCAGAAGCTCTTTGCCCTGCAACAGCCAAGAAGCAGTAGGAAGAGGTAGGAAGCAGTTAGACAGCYCTGCTGTGCACAGGGCCCCTGCGCTGTCTCGGGCAGCTCCGAGCCGCTCCAGGAGCGCGTTCCTGCTCCGCACGCTCGCAGCTCAGCCTGGCAGCCCCTGGAGGAAGCCTCTCTCCTCTGGTTTCTTACCTCCCACGCTGACAAATGTGTGCGGAGCTCAGCCAGTTCCCCGAGCCTCCTCCTGCTCCGCTGCGAGTGGCACATGCCAAAGGGTGCAGCTTTTCCCAGCGCTAAGGTCCCAAGGAGACCACGACATGCTCTCAGTGTTGACCTGGCACTGGGGCAGCGCACGTGAGGCCGGTGCTGCTCCTCTTCAGCAACACCACAGCCCCTCCAGGCTCCCCCATAAGGAGGCGAGATGGTCCCTTGGTGATGACCTGAGCTGTGGTCAGTGCTGTTTCCTCCAGCGTCTGCAGCCTCCGGGGCTCCCCATGCTGAGGGGCTGGCTCCTCACCGTGGMTTTACTGGCTGCTCCGGCCTCTCTTCGGTGAGCTGAGGCAGCATTGCCTGTATCAATAAGAAAGAACTTTGCGTGAGGAAACAGGAGCAGCGCTACCCAAGAGCAGAGCTCTCCCTTAAGCRAAAGTTCTCAAAGGAGGTGCCTGGCTGTAGAAAGAACAAGCCTAGAGTAAACCCTGCTTGATGCCTCTGAACTTCTCCGCCACTGCGTCCCCAGGGATCACAGTGACGGACAATTCAGGGCAGGAGTTAGRCAGGAGGCAAGTGCAGGGCCGAGGAGCCCCCCGTGGCTACGTCTCCTTGCCGCTAACACCTTCTGCACCCACTTCACAGGTTTGGGAGATAAGTCATGACTTCAGCCGGGGGCTTTGCTGCTCTGCTTGCAATGCAAGACAGTGAACCCCCTGTTTTGGTCCTAGTGCTGCCCAGACCTGGCAGAAGTCTTGCTTCCTCCCCTCTTCTCTGACACCTGGGAGATTTCTTGGGTTTTCATGCAGACCATGCTACAGCTTTTGAGGCACGGATTCCCCTATAGCCACCAAGAGCAGCCAAGAATGAGACCCAGGACTTATAAGGGAGCAAGCCTTAACACAAGCCAGTTGGGAAAGACCATAGGCCAGAGAAGAACATGCAGGGGTCCCTCCCAGCCTCTTCTTCCTGACCAGAGGGGGAAACACTGCACAAGAAGTCACCAAAGTCCTCAGGCCCTGACATATCTGTACTCACACGTACAAGCAGTCAGGGCTTCCTTACATATTACCCGCCCCAGGAGGCAAAGGCTAAACAAGAGGCCAGGGAGGCCACAGTTTGGCCTAACAGCAGCGAAAGGTTTCCTTTCCTTCCTTCTGCAATGTTGCAGCCTACCCCAGCATGGCACAGGCTTYAGTGCAAAGATGAAAAGCTAAAAATCTTGTCTTCGAGTACCCATACTCTCCACTGCTGCGATTGGGATTGAGGGATTTTGCTTGCTGCAACAGCCCAAAGCAAGGTTTGATTAACCAAAATTACCTTGGGACCCTCTAAATGGCTGTGATTAAGTTCAGATCTCCAAGGCCCAGCTGCCAGGCRTATGAGAGGCCATGGGTACTAAGCCATGCTCGGTAATTCAGTGCCTCCAAATGAGAGGCTCATGAAATGAGCCAGATAACTTGCTCAGGGGCACAGAGCAAGGCAGAGAACCCAGTTCAGATCTTCCCAGAACAAGGCCGTAACACACACCATGCAGTAGGCTGCAGTCGAGAGATCAGCGGTGCCAAGCAGGAGGAATGGGTGCCCCCGGCCCAGCTAATGCAGCCTGGAGCCCTTCACCCCTTTGAGCCTTCATCAGCTTCATCCTCTGCCTGCAGCAGGCTGGGCCCATGGCCACCGGCAGGAYAGAGATTGGCACCTCCATGGTAGCAGTCAGACATCCATCCTGCACGTCTTCTTTTCTACCTTTCATCTGTGCCACAGAGCCCCCCCCAAAACGACCACAGCACCAGGTGGGGACCAAGCAGACACAAGCACAGATAAAAATTCCTCCGTTTCCCCCAGCACAGCTGGAAAAGCAACGAACAGGCAGCAGCCCTGCAGCCTCCTGACTCCTGGCTCTGCCCTTGGACCTGCCCTGCACCTTCTGCTGCACTTGGTGAGCCCAGCTCAACCAAGACAGCCAGCGGACACGCAGAGCATCGCCCCACTGCACAGCGAGACTGGGGAGGGGGGGTTAAACCGAAGGCTCCTCCCTGACCTCCTGGCTATGTCCTGGAATAACGCGTCCCACAAGCAGAGCCTGATTCCCGCTCCCCACCCCGCTTCTCAGCGCCCCCCCTTCCCTAGACGCTCCCATTGCGGAGCTGCGGGGAGCGCGGGCGCCCTCCGGCGGCACCGGCACCCCCGCCATTGAACCCGTGCCTTGCTCTCCGCCCCAGCTCCCCGCAACCGCTTGTCCTCGTTTATTCCCTCCACCTGCCTCCCTTCCCTGTGCCCGGCCAGGGCTCCCCGGGGCTGCGTCCCCGCGGCGCGCTGAGCAAGGCGCCGCCGCGCGCCTCTAACGGCCGCGGGTAACGGCCGCGTGTAACGGCCACGCGCCTCCAATGGCCACAGGTAACGGCTGCGGATAACAGCCGCCACTGCGCTCCTCTAACGGCCATAGGTAACAGTCACCTGTAACGGCCGCCACCGAGCCCCTCTAACGGCCACAGGTAACAGTCACCTGTAACGGCCGCCACCGAGCCCCTCTAACGGCCACAGGTAACAGTCACCTGTAACGGCCGCCACCATGCCCCTCTAACGGCCACAGGTAACAGTCACCTGTAACGGCCGCCACCATGCCCCTCTAACGGCCACAGGTAACGGTCACATGTAACGGCCGCTGCCGTGCACCTCTAACGGCTGCGGGTAACAGTCACCTGTAACGGCCACCGCCACACCCCTCTAACGGCTGCGGGTAACGGTCACCTGTAATGGCCGCTGCCGCGCACCTCTAACGGCCACAGGTAAYGGTCACCTGTAATGGCCGCTGCCGCCTGCCTCTAACAGCTGTGGGTAACGACTGCGGGTAACAGCCGCCGCTGCGCCCCTCTAATGGCCACAGGTAACGGTCACACGTAATGGCCGCTACTGTGCGCCTCTAACGGCCGCCGCTGCGTGTAACGGCTGCTGCCTCTAACGGCCACGGGTAACGGCCGCCACACACCTATAGCGGCCGCCACGCCCCTATAACGGTTGCAGGTAACGGCCRCAGGTAATGGCCACCGCCTCTAACSGCCATGGGTAAYGGCCACAGGTAACAGCCGCTGCCTCTAATGGCCGTGGGTAACGGCCATGGGTAACGGCCACAGCTAACAGCCGCCCCACGCCTCTAACGGCTGCGGGTAATGGCCACGGGTAACAGTTACCGTGCGCCTCTAACAGTCACATGTAACGGCCGCCACYGCATACCTCTAATGGTCGCGAGTAATGGCTGCTGGTAACAGTATCTGAGGTAAAGTTTGCTCAGGGGAAGGGCTGCGGTGGAAGCAAACGGGAGTCTAGAACAGGGGAGCCCCCCTCGTACTGCTGCCCGAGCAGCCTGGTGCTTCCAGGCGGGAATGCAGCGCTGCAGCTGGGACTTGTTGGGATAGCTGGTGCTGGATCCCAGCGGGTCAGGAAGAGCAGGAGAGGGAAGAAAAAGCCTTGGAATGCCCATGGTTTCCGTGCACCTTGGCAGTGGTTGAGCCCTGAGGGAGCTCTAGGTAGAGAGGGAGCTCCGTGAGCTCCTGGTGTCCAGCGGGCTGAACAGAACAGCCTTGGCTTTGGACAAATCCTGTGTGCTAGAGTCCGGTAGTTCCTATTTTCCACCTTGTACAAGTATATATTCTCTCTTTTGTTTGAATGTTGGGTTTCTTTTAGCAGTACGGGCTTATTTTGCCTTTTTCTAGAGACCTCTGTCCAGAAAAGACAAAATAATCCACCCTAGCAGTGGGTGGATGTTTTTGCATTTAGCCTTAGCCTTGCAGCCTGTAGCTATGTCACCTCACCTAAATGATTCTCAAGATCTCGAGATCAGGAGTCACTCATATGCCATCTCCAGCAGCTCCAAAGTGTGACCAGGCTTCACCCATTTCCCGAGCTGGGCAGAACCGCTGAAGATTTCCAGCTGTCCGAGTACATCTTGCTTCCCTGAAGAGCGCTTGGGTGTGCTTGAAGGAAGCTGGAAAATGAGAGTGTTACACACCCAGAGACAGGATCCCAGCTCCAACACAATGCAAGGATGGGCTTGTCCAGAGATAGCGGAGAGCTGGATGAAAACATCGAGTTTACTCCCTGGAGCCACCTTTAATCACCACCTTCAAACGCCATTGATATAAGGAACGACTCAGGAACAACTTGTGCACAGCAGAGTGCCTGTCTACGTACATGTGCCATAACTTCATTTTACGTCGTGCTGGGTTTGATCCGGAAGCAAGGAGAGGATGTGTCCGGGTAGCTGGAGGGCCTGGAATTGGGTGTAGTGGCTTCCCTTTGTCTGAGGGGCAAAAGAAGGGATTGCTCCACACAGGAGGGCAAGCCCAAAGCTGAGAGTCACCCCAGCTCAGGCGCTTGCCAGCTGGGGTGCACCCTCGAAGGACCCACCACCAGCATGGGGTTAGTGACAGGTCCCAGCAACAGCCCTGGCCAAGCAGGAGACATGACTRGAGACAAGGCTGCCTGTAACATTGGTCTCAAGTTCCTCCAGGAGACAGGGCCAGAGACAGGGCTGCCTACAGCAACAATCTCAAGTCTGTGCAGGAAGACCAGCCAGCAGGTCAAGAGCCACAGCAGAGCATAGACACGGGCCTGGTGGCCCTAAGGGCTGAACTGCAATGGAGCTCCTGGACCAAGGGGTTCTAAGAGGGTGGGTTGATGGGTGGGAGGTCCAAGGGAGGCTGCTCAGGGCAAGTCAGACCCGTTAGAGTCCTCAGGGCCCTGAAACCTTCCATACAATCTTGGGCAGCTCACTTGGRTCCTTACTACTCTTAGGACTTAAGAAAAAGGCTGATCAGCATTCAAGGCCTTGGTCATGTAGGATAAAGTCCTCGGACACAAAAGCCCCATTGGGCTATGTCTACCCATCAGTTTGGGTCAGGGGAGACCTTTCAAAACTGCCAACTGTCCCCACTTTGGATGACATCCTGGAGCAGTCTTGGAGAGCTCGGTCTTGGGAGAGCATGAGCTGGACAGCTGAGTGGTGCTCCAGGGATGCACCTAGTGCTCTGCAGCCACTAAAGGGCCTTGGCTTTTTAGGACAAGGCTAGAGCTTGTGTGGAGTGAAAAAAACCTAAAATAAAATGCCCTGACATATGGATAATACATGCACTGGGTGTGCAGCTTTACAGGCCACTCACGCTGCTGGCACAGTCCAAACCATTCCCGATTTCCGCGACGTTTGGTGTGCCATGGATGACGAAGCCCACGGCCCAAAACATCCACCACTAGATGGCATTTGCTGCCCACGGATAGGGCAGGGCCCCGGTGGCCGCAGTGACATGAAGCAGCGGAACAGATGCTTTTGGAAGGGTTTTATGAATGAAGGCTGCCTCCAGATGACATAACTCCTCCTGACTCCACCCTGCTGCAGATCTCAGGTGCTTTTGTTTTGCTGCGGGCAAAGCGGTGCAGCTCGCGAACTCGCTGCGGGGCTGCTCGAGTGACCACAGCGCACGGGCACGGGAGGTCCGGGAGGCTGCTGGGCTGGTGAGTAGCAAAGCAGTGTTTTAGTTGTCTGTGTGCATGGCAGAATTGCCTGGAGTATTCCGTACTCTTTCTCTCCCCTGCTCCGCTGTAATTCCYGGTGGGATCAGCTCAGGGCAGCTCATCCAGGTCAGACCACTGCGAGCGAGCGCAGGACTGTCTTTAAAAGCCACTTGTTGCATTTTAGGTCTGTGAGCAGAACAGTTCACAAGTGAGTTCTCTTTTCTAAAGCTCTAAGAGAACAGACTAGTCTGTCAGTTCGCTGTAGTGTGTGATGAAAGTTTGTAGTAAGCCTGGTTTTGATGATTAATGCCTTAACTTAGATTCAGAAAGTTTATTATTATGGTAGAATTGCCTCTTTTTTTTTTTTTTTTTTTTTTTTTTTTTTTTTTTTCCTGTGGCTTCGATGCTATGATTTCCTGCTACTAAGTTTTAAGGACCTGAGTCCCATATGGGATAGATTTTTGCTAAATGGTTACTCCATCCTGGGGACTTTTCCACCGGTCAGAGATGACTTTGTTGGATTTCCCCCACCCCTAAACCAAAATCGATCATTTGCATTCGGGCAGTTCTGACAGCCTTGCTCTGAGGAGAAAATTTCTCTCCACGGTCCACAGAAGAAATTACTCCTTACTCTAACTGCATGAGCTTTATCAGYACAGAAAAATCCTGCTTCTTGGGGCCAGCTGTGGAGCCTCCCTCCCTGCAACGCCTCACTTCTCTGAAACTTTGGGACACAGAGTAAAGCAGGGAGAAAAGAACCAGAGCCTGCAAAATGCAGGGTGCTCTCTAAAGGAATSGTCTAACTAATAACCCCCTGGGCTTGGAGGTATTTCAGAACCCAGTTATTGATGATGGGGAGGATGGAGAGGGTTAAACTGCTGCAGAATTTAGAAASAGGTGGATGTTTCCCTGCAGTGGTTCTGTGGTACTTGGTTTGAGAATGTAAGGGGGAAGAAGAAACGTTTGTTTATAGGGAGAAATATATATTATATGTACATACATACACTTTATATAGAGAAATCATAAGGCGTTTGCCAAGCTTAAATTAAGACAAATGATGAGAGCTGTTTCATCTTCTCCTTGAAGCGAGACCAGCTCTGATATGAAGCGCAGCTTCCGAAAGCGCCGCGGTCCCCCCAGCAGCCCCGCAGACTCATTGAAGGATGCCCTATCCATTGGGAATTGCAGGGAAGCATCTAATGGGTGGGATATAGCTGCCTTCGTTAAGCCACAAGCATCAGGTTGTTGCCCTGGCTGTGTTTAGCCAGGCTGTTTTTAAAGAGGACTGCGCATGAGGCTGATCTAGCTGCTCCTCAGCTGGCATGAAATCTTTCTCAGCTAGAAACTACCATTTTCTTGACGCAACCGCGGGCCCAGGGGAGGAAGAGAAAGTGCTCTGGGGGAAATGGCCATAGAATTGGAGGCCGGGATGTTTATAGAGAGCCAAAGCCCGTTTACTAACTTCCCTAGGCTTTGCAACGGGGAAGTGCCGCTTTGGGGGCTCTTCCTTCACCGCAGAGCTCCCCCCGAGGACACCACGACCCGCTTGCTGTCTGCGGGGTTTGTGTCTGAGGTTTTTGCTGGACAGCCCTAGCCCCGACTTCAAAGGCAGGGTGCTTTGGCAGCCCTGATGTGTCTCTGACTTGACAGCTCGTCCCACAGGACAGGGACCAGAGGGCGGGTAGCGCTGACGGGGGTGTCGTGCGCGTGATAAGGAGCAAGAGAGGGAGGCAGCATGAGCTGACAGTTACTGTAATGTGTAAATTTCTGTAGAGCTAATGATATCAAAGATGACAGAAAAACAAACACCTTATGATTTATAAGCCAAGATGGGGAAGTCCGTTTGAATGCCAGGGCAGAGATATCAGCTCTGCAAGAAATATGGGAAGAATTCGTCCCTAATCTAATCTCCCGGAATTCCACCAAGATGCAAGACAGGATTCATTTGCTCCAGTTTCGTAGCTGAGAATTAAACAGGAAACCCCCCCCAGGATGTAAATTGTTCTCCCAAATACCAAGGTGCATTTTGTACGGGAGGGCTGGAGAGGGGCTGCTACTGTCCGAGCCATCTTTGTGTGACAGATCAGAGGCCCTGGGAGGCTGTGGAGCTCTCAGCAGCCCTGAATGTGAACAGAAGGGGCAGGAGGTGAGCCCAGCAGAATGGGATCCGCAGCAGAGCCCGCTGCTAATGATGTCCTTTGCAAAACCGAGCCCTTGAGCCAACCAGGCTGGCAGGTATTATCATAGGTGAGGGTTTGTGGCTTCCTCACCCTCTGCGGTGCTCCCGTGACACCCTCTCAGAGGCTGTTTATAGCAAGGATGAGGATTTATTGTAAACCTTGACTCTCAGAGCTGYCTCTTCCTCCAAGTTTGGGCTATTCTCACTCCCAGTTGGGTTCCAGCAAGAGGCATCTTGGAGAGCCCAGAATAACTGGGACCTTTATAGATACGTGCTCTCATGGATACAAAGTTAGTGTTGAAAACAAGCACGACCAAGACATAGAGATGAATCAGCTCAGGACAGGCCTTGGGGTGAGGCTGGGAATGGTTTTCAGCCAGAGGATGGAGCAGACTGGGGAAAGCAGAGGTGTGGTACCCAACCTGCACATCGTGAGGAGCCTTGCACCGGGAAGAAGGTCTGCTCAGGAGGGCCTGTTCCACTCTCCTCCGGATGGCAAGTCACTCCATGAAAGAGGGGGCAAACGGCATTACCCATTTTGAAACAGGTCTCAAGCTTGAGACCTCTTGGCTCGTTCTGTGAGTTACTTGTCACCTCCTCATTTGTTCCCCACTGAGTGCCTTGCTCTCAARCGTTGGGTGCATCTTCTCCTTTCCTTTTTGCTGGGAAAATTGAAGCACAGAGTGGCAAAGCAACCAGCCTAAGGGGAGATCATAGGGGACCAAATCATTCTGTCTCCCTAAACACGTGGTCCCCATAGACTATTCCAAATCACAGCCATCTAGAGATCAAGGAATTACAGAGATATCCTGAGACCAAGACTGCAGATCTGGCAGTGCTGAGACTGAACAGAGGCCAGCAAACAAGAAGCTGTGAGTCCAGCTGCCACTGATATTCATGCTTTATTATAAAGGATGAGATAAATCTTTATTATTCCTGGATAAGGACACTATATGAATATTGGCACGTGGGGATATGACTTCTCTGTGCTCTCTATGCCGCGCTGTTCCTGCACACACTCCACGTGCGTTTTTTGAGCGGGCACAATTCAGCTCCACTGCTGCATGGCAAAGAGCGTACTGGTTGCAAATGTCACACCGAGTTGGATTGGGAGCCTGCCCAGGATATGGTTTCCCTGGAACAATGTGGTTCACAAGAACATGTCCATGTGGGGTTATTGTTCTTGTCCGGCACGCTGGCCTGGCGCCACGTATTGTGTGCGGAACCCACTTTGCTTCTCCCACCATCAAGTTCAGGTTAGTTCCCCTGTTTTCCAGGAGATCAGTGATGTCAGCTAATTTGGACCGAGTTCTTCCCAGCGCGAACAAAACCGGCTTTCGGTTTCAATCTGCCCATTGTCGAGCTGTTTGTCCCACGGTGCTTGCTTGTCCCCAGGGCTGCAGTGACAGCTGTGCCACTGCGTGCTGGAGCCTCCGTGCTCGCTCACACTTGGGCCGGGGCAGACACAGCTTCACTTTGAGCTTCCTCACAGCTCCAGTGTGGGCAGTAGGAGGATGATCTACTGCTTGGAAGAACAYGGGATACTTGTATTTACTGGCTGCTCTGCTACTGCTCTTTTCTGGCCATTAGGAGGTCACTTAGCCCATCTGTGCCTCAATTCCCCATTGGGACCACATCACCTTAATCACAGTGGCTTTTCACCCTGGGATGCCTTGGGGGTAAAGACATTAAGATCGAAGAGGCCTTCACRTGCAGTAGGGATTGGGCAGGAACTGTGTGTTTTACACGACCATCTGAGGCTCACAGTTGGGTTTTCTCTGTTCTGACTGATAAGTTAAATGATTGCAACACGGGGAGCTGTCTGCCTTGTTGCTGCTGCCAGAAGAGTGCCCTGTTTCTTCTCTCAGAAGATCAGCAACGGAGCTGCCCTAACGCCTGACAAATGTGCCTTCATGTGCCTTTGCTTCCAGCTCACCCTACAGTTGACCGGGGCCAGGGTGTCTCTCCTGGGGAGGAATGAATGACCGAGTGGCCAAATGGGCTGAGTGGCCTGGCATCCATCTGGTTGCTAATTCCTCGGAGATACCCTCCAYGAAGGCTGCACCTGGGCCTCATCCAGCACTCATTACTCCAGAAAAGCCCCCCTTGCCTTCTCAGGCTGTCGCTTGGGTAGGGACTGCAGGTTTGCTCCGCAATTTGGGAGCTAACCGGGACAACCATTAAGGAAAAATGTGTTTCCCTGGTTTTTGGTCAGTTAAAGGTGTCTCTCTTCTCCTCCTGCTTTCCCATTCCCCYTCCCAATCCAAGAGAGAGGCTGAGACCAAGTCAACAGCAGCACCGTTCAAAAGCACAGGAAGACTGACGCTCCCAACAGCACGTCCTGCCCGTTAGCGTGGGGACACAGGCAGCAGCGAGCCAGAGAAAAGGGCAGCTCTTGTTGCAGGCTGCACAAGCCTGAGGCTCTGCAGGGGTCCAAGCCACACAAGTCAGGGAGCTTAGCAGGGAATCCGAGCTGTAATTGCTGAGCAGTCGCAGCCAAGAGGCTCTGAGAAGCAGCAGATAAGGGTGCAGGAACCCTTCATCCTCATTAAAATGCTTTCTCTGGCAAAGCCCCCCACGCCTGCTCAGCCTGTTCCAGTTAGTGCAGTGGGCCAAGGGAGGCCGAAGAGCAGGGTTCCTCTGGATGAAAACACTGGAGAGCTTTCAAGTGCTGGGGGGAGGCAGGTGACCTCGGCTCGGGACGGGGAGAGGCCCTGGGAGYGCAACACGCAGTCGTGTCACTTCATGGCACTGGCCAAGAGTGACCCCAATGATCTGGGTCACCAAGCTAAGGAGCAAGTGCTTCACAACCACCCTCTGCATGAGAGTGACCCTGGTTTTAGCAGTGGGGAACTGTGGACCCCCTGCCCAGTAGATCTACAGGTGCAGAGCAGTAATTCTGTTGTGAGTGAAGTTTGGCAAGTCATCTAAATACACTGCAAAGCATCTCAGCAGCTTACAGTAGCAATAGCAAGGGGCTGAAGAGTCCCAGAGAAGACAGCAACCTGCTTGTCCATGGAGCAGGGGTGCTTCTCCCCAGGTTTTATAGAGGCCCATTAGGATGTTGCTAAGTGCCCACAAGGACCCTAACCACGGTCACCACTTCTTTCCTGGTTGCCACTCGAGGACCAGCAGTCTGATACACTTGGTGACAACGTGATCTGCCAGGCAGTGACCTAGATAGAGGTGAAAGGCTCTGGGATACCCAGGTRTGACCACTTGCTCTCTCCAGCAGAGGCTTTGCCAGAGGGTCATGAGGAGAAGCACTAGCAAGCCTGTCTCCTGGCTGAAGTGTTTGTGGACCCCTAGCCTTGAGGAGCCTCTGTTGGATTTTCCCACATTCCCGATTCAGCCACATCTAGCTCCAGAAGCCTGCACTTCAAAAAAATGCCTCCTCGGTGGGCTAAAACCCTTGAGCCTTTCAAATGCTATATTGAATATCAGCCATGTGGTGGACAGGTGACAAGTGTCGGGTTCRGCCCATGTGCTGGCATCTTAGTACAAATGGCTCTCAGGAATGTGGCCGAGTCTCTGGGGACCCCTGAGGCTTTGGGGATCTGGCCCATCAGTGGGGTGGGCAGGAGTGAGGCCCTTTGATACCTTATTTGGGTACTTGAACATGCCGTTAGGGAGGGCAGGTCCCCCTGCAAACACGAAAGAATTTAAACTTCTCAGCTCCAGTAGGAGGTGGGTTGAGGGTTTAATACGCTAAGCAACCCCAGTGCTGCCTTCTAATAGATGGGCTGACATTTGTGGCATGGCGGCTACCCAAACCAGTGAGCTGGGGTGTGCAAGGGCGGCCGATACCCTCTGGTATCTGGGCTCTGGGCAGTGCTGCAAGGCAGGGCTTTCACAGAGGGACCGGTTGCCATCCCGCCGGCAGCGGCTCACGCAGCGAGGAGCCCAAGGAACAGCAGGAAATGAGGCCACGCTGCCGGCCTCGCAGGAGACACAATTGCTGCGCACTTGTCTCACCTCCCTGACCCCCGGCTTTGTTTGGGGAAGAGCCCAGCCTTCTTCCTCTGAGCAGGGCCCTGCGCAGCTGCCAGCTGCCTTCCTGGCCTGGTTACCCTCTCCGTGAAGTCTTGGCCTGGGCAGCTTCCCACAGCCACGTATCTACGCTCGGGAATTTGTGATTGGACTAGGGTGCTGCTCAGTGCTGGGGAGGCCATTGCCAAAGCTGCAAACTGAAGTGTGGGAATGTGGCATGGGATGGCAAGGGGAGAGCTGCAGAGTCCCAAGAACCCCCTACGTGGGTGGTTCCCCATGGCTTGTGTCCACCCCACACACCAGTTCTGAGGCACTTGACGCTCTCTGTGCTCTGGAAGCGTTTTAGGAGACCAGAGATGTGCAAGGTGGATCTGTGCTCTGCTTCCCTGCTCACCGGCTGCGAGCAGGTTATTTGCTTTGGCATGAGGGACAGGCTGCAAACTCCTGATCGGGAGTGCAGGTCCCTCAGGCAAGACCCTCCTGCTATTGGCAGGAGGTCGAGGTGAATTAGAGGGATGAACAGCTGGGGTTACCCTTGATGGGGGCTACCTGGTGGGAGCAACACATTCAAGCAACCCAACCAAGTCCTGAGGGAACCTGAGGCACGGGACAAACCACTCAGCCCGTCTCCGGGTACGGAGACAAGCCCAGCTGCTTGGCCACCTTCCCGGCCTCGCATCTGCGAGATGAGAGATCCCACGTGAGCCATCTCCCCAAACCATCCCACAGGAGGGAGGGAAGGCAGGGAGCAAGGGGCTTCCCCAGAAAGGAATTAGCGTGTTGTTAAAAGGGAGACAGCTCTTTATCCCTTCATAAACACTTATTAATAACACAACCTTTAGAGGAGAAGCTGAATTGTATCTCCCAAGCAGAAAGATTTTCTCCCCTAAAGGTTCCCTCCCCAAACAGGTGGAAAATTCCCTTCAGCGCAAAAGAGCAGAGACAGCTGGGATTTGCCAAGATCACGGGAAACTCTCATGGATGTGGTCACTGCCTGGGATGGACGTGGCTTTGCCAGTGCTTCAAGGGACACAAAATGAAACCGCTTGCAGAGCTCACCCCCTGAGCTGGTCGCCTCTAGTGTCCAAGCACCCAAGGTCGGTGTTCACACAGYGGTGCAGAAGGGGCTGCACTTCATGTAATAATACACCATTTCTCAGGGATCAGGAATGCTTTTGCATCAGAATAGATAAGAAATAAAAAGTGAGCAGAGTTCTTGCTCCTGAGCGTGGAAACAAATGGTAAGTCCTCCTGATCCTACCAAACCCTGCCAGGTTTCTCCGCTGAAGCAGCAGAGTTGTCTGTGCCCTGGTTGTTGCTAGCACGTACCTGTTAGCAAGGAGCCCTCCTGCGTGGCCGGGCAGGCAGGGCGCAAAGCTAGCGCGCCCGCGGGGCCACAGCGCCAGCAGCAGCTGGAACGCGTTCCTTCATGCGCCCAGYGCTTGGCACGCTTCGGCCCCAGCGCTTGGCAAGAAACAGCCCCCGGGATAATTGTGAGCGTAGCCTTTAATCTCCCGAGGCAGGCGCGCTGGGGGCCGGCGGGTGATCTCCCTCCTGGAGCGGGGCCTGCTGGCCAGGCCGGCTGGGCAACAGCGGAGAAACTTGMGAGAAGCTCCGGCGAGCTCGGCGTTGTTGTGCTGCTTAGCGATTCCTCTGCTCAGGCGCTGCAAACACGCACCCTTTCCTTCCTCTTCCTCTTGTCATACACCTTTGGGATCGTGCACGGGCYGTGTGCTTTGGGCACGCGTGTCCTGTGGGGCTCAGCGGCAGCAGGGGAAGGCACGGAGGGAGCCAAGGGGCCCCGTGGCTTCGTCCTCTCCTTCGGGAAAGGCCAACAGCTGCCTCCCCAAACTGCCCCGGGAGGCAGGAGCAGCAGCAGCTGCTGGYGAATCCATCCCGGTGCACGGGATGGAGGGAAGCAACCCAAACCCTGGGCTGAGAAAGGAGCATTTCCGTGGCCCAGACCTGCGTGGRCAGCAGGAGGGACAGGAGTCCCTTTGTGAGAAAGGCCCCTGCGCCTGCACRCCGCAGTGTCTGCCAAGACCTGGGGCTCCGAGACTCCGTTCTCTCYCTGCACAGGCAGAGCAGCGTGTGTCCAGGACGCACCTCGCCACATGCAGGCCACAAAACAGCCTGTGCAAACGGGCACGGACAGACCGASCCTGGGGAGGGAGAAGGACAGACCCCCACGATGGAGGGGCAGAGCCATCCTGTCCTCACAGGGCTTTTCTGGAGCAAGGGCAGGCGCTGGCAAGCAATAGGAGGCCTGGATCTCAGGACATCACCTGAGGAGCCAGGGGAGGTAAGGGAGCTGATCTATTTGTGTGTCTCATATAGTGCCAGCCCCGTGTGGGGACTTCAGCCCTCTGACATCTCCTATCTCACGTCACCTCTCACGYGAGGTAGCCCAGTGAGGTCTAGTGCGGGGTTCTCTTCCCCAGGGGCAAGAATCCCCCAGGGGATTGCTGAGGTTTAACGCTCACCACATCGCAGCCCTGCTGCTGGTTGCTCCCTTGAGGTCCCCCAGCTGTTGGGGCCCTGCGCTTTAGCTCCTGGCCGTGGCCTGGCCGGCCCCAAAGTGTAACTCAAGAAGGCAATCGGCTGCAAAGGGAACTCGCGGATTAGGCAGGAAACAATCGGGGCCTGTGAGCCGGGGAGAGCACTTGCCAGGCTGTGCTGCGCGGGGAGGAAGCAGGAGGTATCGGATCTTAATGCAGTAGGATTGCTGGAAAGCTCAAGTTCAGCACGCCCTTCCGTCCCGGGAGATAATCCATAGCCTGATCCAGCTACTGCCAGCAACCTTCCCCCTCTCAATTTTGGGCAGTCGCACTGTTCCTGGCACCACAGAAAACAGGCAGTCAGAGGGTAAGTGATTCCCTCCCATAGCAGCCTGTTTCAAACCCAGGAGATCTGTCTTGTCCCGGTGCTGCTCGCTGTCCCCTACATGGCTTTCCCTGGGACTTCTGCAGAGGAAGAGCTGGGTGCAGGGGCACCAAGTGCTGGGTTTAGGTGGTGTTCCAGCACCTTAAATCTGTTAGGCTCCTGCAMATCACTGCTAGCAGAAAGGGGAAGAAGAGGCACAGGAGAATTGAGTATTCGCTGAGCTCTTCACTGATCCAAGATGCATTTGTGGAACGACATAGGGCCACCACGGGGGAGTAGAGGCATCATAGGGGTAGGAGTGCAGTGCAAGGCAGGGCTACAAGGTGTCCACATCTTCTCCTGCGGTCCTGCCTGCTTGTACAGCTGCTGGTAGCGTGTGTCAGAACAAGAAAGTAGGCAGAGGAGTGAGGTTAAAGAGCTGAATTCCATGAAAAATGTGGCTGCCACTCTCCTTCCTCACTGCAAAATCTTTCCTCTCCCTCAGGCCCTCCTGGTACCCAGGGCATGAAATCTTCACCGCCTTAACCCAGCCTCCAAAGCCAAACCCGCAGAAATCCCCTCACCCCAGCGGTCTGCTCTCATCAGCAGTTCTCTCTCCAAACTGAGATAGAAATAGTTGTAGCTCAGGACAGTTGATTATTTAAAGCTGTCGGGAGTGTTTAATTTAACCCTGGATTCATCATCCGCAGCTTGTTTCCATCTACAAGACACCCGCTCTCCCCCTCTCCGTGTAAACTCTGCCTGTGACAAGCTCTTCACCTCCAGGAATATTTGGGCTGGGGTTTATAGGAAGGGGCCGTGACCCCGCTGCGTGTTTCCAGCCACTTYCCCCAGGCAAACGGGCACGGCTGAGGATGCCTCCATGCCAGGCCTCGCACACGCAACCGGGCAATTCCCACTGGGAGAGAGCTGGGGTTTGAGCCGGGCATTGGACGTACGTCGCGGAGGGAGGCAGCTGTGCCCTGCCTGCCATTGGCAGCTTCCCGGGCCCACCCGGGGATGTCCTGGAGCTTCGGGGCATGAACGTGCCGACCGCTGTCCCCAGACGGAAGCCTAGCGCGGGCTCTGCTCCCTTTGTGGGGAGCTGCAATTAGAGGGCGAGTGCTCCAGCAACCACATGTGCATTGGCAAAAGCTCTTGGTCACATCGCAGTCACGTTCTTGCCGTGACCCCGGGATAACACTGTTCACTCAGGCCATGACCATGAGAATGCAAGGGAATAGGTCTGCGCGAGGTCTTCAGCTTTCTGGATGAACTGGGTGCATTTTGGAAGGGCTAAAACTGCCAGTTTCCTCTCWCAGAACTGCTGCTCTGTGGGACAGGAATGTAGTTAGTGAGGAGGCCAAGCTGCAGACACCAGGGTGGCCAGGGGACACCTCTCTCCATCACCAGTGTACCAACCAACGAGCRCTTGAAACCTAGCAAAACCCATAAGCCTTTCTATCTATTTATTTTATAGATAGTGAAGGATCTGCCAAACCGAGAGCTCAGACAGTCTGCCCAGGGGAGAGGTGGTTTGAGAGCCATGGGGAACAACCCTGGGCTGAAACATGACCCACCAAATGGTGCAGCATCTCCCGAGGGTCACAGCAGGGCACTGCCAGCTCTCCTGGCACTGGGGGTGGCATCAGCAGAGAGCAGCAGCAGGAGGGGACACATGCACACATGTGAGGCTGGAGAGCCTGGAGGGAATGAGGAACAAGCCTGAGCTTTGATGGCTTGAGTCCAGCCAGGGGATGGCACCTGGGCCTGCATGGTTTTAGGCTGTAGCTGGTTAACACCAGTAAGGACAAGGGAAAAAGCCAGCACAGGAGCTGCCCCCGGGCACTGCGCGCAATCCTGCACGGGACAAGGACTCTCTGAGTGCAGAAAGGGATGGGAAAGCTGCTGAGCAGCAGATCTGGCCATCTTCTGTCCCCCACCAGAGAGACAACAACCCATGCTTTTGAAAGCCTGAAACCGGGCCCGTAGGCTCAGCCTGGTGCTCCATCTTGTGCAAGATGGGGAACAAGGCAGCTTAAAATGTTTGGCTTCCCTGGGCTTTGTCTGAGTGTTCGCTCCTACACAGCCTGTAACGGAGACAACAGAAATCCCCTATTCCTTGGGCCAAATGCCTCTACACTCATTTTAAGTCCTTCAGCCAGGGGACTCATAGATCTGAACACCCATCAAGAGTGTAGGAGAGTTGGAGCTGACATTTTGAGACTAGGACATTTGTAAGTAGGAAAAGATATGGCTAAATTGCATCAATTAGTTGCTGAGAACTGCCAGCCTGGCTCTGCTCCCCTCTGGGATGCATGGGAGTCGGTGAATAAGGTGATAATACTGTGTCTGGGGGTGTGTAAATGCAAGAGAGATTAGCAATGAGCCCTGTGGTTAATGTCCAGGAGCGGCTAAATGCTGGCCGTGCCTTCCCTGGGCCCACAGCCACCGCACCATGCGCATGGCAGAGCCTCCTTGTAATAGCCCATCCCTGGAATTCTGTTACGGGAAGGGTGTCCGAGCGCCTTGGCAGCAGGACAAGAAGCAGCCTCCCAGCACAGCCCGCGCTGCATCCCGTGGTGCTCGAAYGGGCCGAGCGAACCAGGGCTCCCCAAGCAGGAGCTGCTTTGACAGCTCCCAGAGATGTGCCCGGGGTGCACGGCACCCTCCTGGGAGCTGAACCGCTCTGAGACGTGAAGGCATCCAGACCCCAGCGCCCTGGCGACGTCCAGAATGTCTCCTCCTCATCAATAACCATCGAGGCTGCAAGGGAGCCCTCGCCTCGCTGGGCCTCCTGCTTTTCCTCCCACCTGTCAGTTTAGGCTGATGGAGCCCTTCAGGACGGGCCGTGGCTCTCCCCRAGCCTGGCTTTCACGGACACTGCCAGGGCCTGGCCCTGCTCAGCGCGCCTGCAGGTGCTCTGCTCAGATAAACAGTCGCGATGCGTGCTGTGGCGAGCGGGCTGTGGGGCCTGCAGGAGCTCAGATACCCAGCCCCGCCGTCCCCGCGCAGGCTGGGGGGCTCCAGCGCGCCCAGGGACCGCCCTGGCCCCGCTCTGCTCCGCATACTGGTTGGTCCTGCAGCCCAGCGGTGGCTCCGGGCTCTTGGCASAGCGTGGGCAGCTGGCCTGGCTCCTCCTCAGGTACGGGAGAGCTGCCCTGCTGTCCCTCAGGATGGCTGCAGCCACCCAGGGCTYTTCTGAGCAAGGAGGCTGGTAGCACAGTCCCATGCAGACATGCAGCTTCCCCCTTTCCTTCTTACAGCTGCAGGTGAAGGTGGCGTCTCTGTGCGTGGACCATGGCACCGTGAGGGGCAGCCGCCCCGGTCCCCAGCAGCAGAGCGCCGAGATGAAATCGTCCCGCGGAGGCCGGCTTCGCCTCGGCACAGTCCTGCTCTGGATCCTCCTGCTGCACCCGGACACCRGCACGGCCTGGAAGCAACATGCCCCTCGCCTTCGCCTCTCCTACAGAGGTAAGAAGGTCCCCGAGGCTGCCGGCAGGCAGGATTCCTGGAGGACCTGCGCCTCATTTCGAAAGGCTGGGGGGAATGTGTGGGGTGGCAGGATGAGCCAGGTGTCACAGCAGGCGGGAGGTCACGGCTGCAACCTCTCGGTGCGTGCCAGCCTCGGGGGGCTTCACGGGCTGTGGCTGTAACGGCGAGCACAGCCGCTGAGGGGGCAGCACTAGTGCTGCTGGCTGCGGGGAACGGCGTGTCCTGCCTGGGTACAACGCAGGGTGGGGAYAGCCAGGGACGTCTCCCTTCTGCCCAGACTCACCCCCTGAAGCTCAGAGCGCGTCTGGGGCTGGAGCTCACCTGGGGGAGYCTTCCCCGACCTGCAGGGCAGATCCCCTGTGTTCACACTCGCAGTGCAATGGGGACCCTAGGCCCCAGGCATCTCGTGGGGTGCACTGCGGGCTGCTCAATCTCCAGCGCGATACCCCGGCAGGGCGATGGGAGCCAGCTCAGAAAGGCAGCCAGGGTCCGTCTGTCCTCAGAGGCTGAGGAGGCTGCTCGGCCGGCAGGAACACAGGGAGCTCCTGACTTCAAAGCGCCACGGCGTGCTGGGGCCAGGCACGCCAAAAGCCCTCCGTCTTGGGCAGAGGCAGGAGAGGAAGCTCCCAGCATCAGGAGGGCTCCAGGACAATACGAACAAYGACAGGGGATGTGACTCACGGACAGCACAAGGCAGGTTCAAGGACACAATGGCCTGAGAAGTTTAGGTTTAAAAATCCCTCAGAAAGAAACAAAAAGGATTACATCCACCCCAGCAGCTACAGGATCAGCCTTGCTGTCAGATCCCAGCATGGGGGAGGCAGGTGGAGCTGGCCGGGGAAGGGGGGCACGTCAGCAGGCGCAAGAGAAGGAAATGACAGCGCCGAAGGCTGGGAGAGCAAAGGAAGGATGGGGCACGGGGCACGGGGCCAGGAACAACAGCGGCAGCTCCCGGCCCGCCGCAGAGCCGAGGAGCAGGGTTAGGCCAGCCCGATGGGTTGGACGCTGCTTGGGTAAACCCTTGGTGCTGGCCAGGGTTGAGCCTCTGTGTTCTTCCATAGGCTACAGAGCAGCGTGACTGTGCGGGGAAAGGGCAGCGCTGCCCTGAGCTCCCATGGCTCTGATAATCTGGCGCTGGCCCAGCTAGAAGTTGGCAAATGGGGTTTCCAGCTRTCTGTGACGGAGAGGCAGCCCCGCCGGGCAGGATCCAGAAGGATCCTGCCCGGATCCAGAAGGATCCATCGCGCTGCGGCGGCGCGGGGGGCTCTGGTTATCTGCACCAAGAGCTGCCCCCATTCAGCGCTTATCAGCCACGGGGCTCCGGGGGTCGTCTCCTGGGCCTGGCTCCTCCTCAGGGCTGGGGAAGGAGGGAGAAGGGGCTCCCGGCAGAGCCGGCGGTGACCTCGGGAAGCCGGGGGTCACCCTGCGCGGAGGGTGTTGGCGCTGAGGGGCAGGCAGAGATGATGGATGGGACGAGGCAGTTTCGGCGATGCTGACAACAAAGGGAAACACCTCCTGGCCTTTGGAGATAACACAAAAGAGGATGTTTCTCCGGGCTCACCCCTCTCCTTAGCCATCGCACAGCTGCTTCAGAGACCACCTGATTCCCTCCCTTAGGGACTGGGGGCAAGAAAGGTTTGTGCTCATTTAGCAGGCAGCTTCGGGAATCCAAGCCATTTGGGTGTCCCGTCTGTTTGTAAAGGAGCAGAACCGTGGCCCAGCACGAGGCGGGGATGGACCGCGGTGCCCCTCGTCCCGTGGAGCCTGCCGTGGATTGCATGCTGTGAATCCCTCCTGATACCAGGTCAAAGCCTCCCACCCCACGTTGCAACGTTGCAACAAGACCCCACGTTGCAACAAGACCCCACGTTGCAATGTTGCAACAAGACCCCACGTTGCAACAACACCCCACGTTGCAACGTTGCAACAAGACCCCACGTTGCAACAACACCCCACGTTGCAACAAGACCCCACGTTGCAACAAGACCAGCAGGGATCCTGCCTGCTTGGACAGGGCCAAGGCAGCTCCCAGCACCACGCGGTGAGAATAGCAGCTTTCTCCTCGACACAGGCATGTCCCCCACAGCTTAATTGCCCCACTGGCTTAATTACACACCTATGCACTGGATGAATCACTGACTCCCCCTCACATCTTCCTTTCCGCTGCCTTGTCTTACATTTCCGTCTGGATCCTCCGGGTGCGCAAGGCATGAGTGAACTGGGACCGAGGAAACTTTTTCAGGAACGGAGYGAGGGCTCTTCCTCCTGGCAAGGACCACCCTGGGAGCACTTGCTGGCAGAGAGGGGGGATTTCTCTGTCTTACAGTAACTAGAGCTCTGATCCCAGCACCGTGCAGCCCGGAGGAAGGGGAGAAGGAAATGCGTGGTCGGAGCCTGCCGGGCTGCAGCATCGCGGTTCCGGGCAGGGACCCTGCTTGCCGCGTGTGCCCCGGCAGCTCCTTTCCTCACAGGCAGGAGCGGACGTCAGGGGCACTTCCAGCTCACAACAACTGGCCCCACTTCCTCTCTCCCAGGGAAATGGGGTGGAAGGAAGAGAGCAATAGTGGCCGGGAGCCGCGGGAGCTGGGGTCGTGGCCACGGAAGCAGGCACGCTSTGCTCACTGGCACCTGCGCCGTCCTCCCGGTTGGCCGGCACTTGCTTCCCTTCTCCAGCACCAAATGGGTGCTGTTCCTGGGAGAAGGAAGGAGAGGGTCTCTTGCTGTYTGCTTCCTCATTGACTAATGGGTTTCTCTTTCTTCCACCTTCTGCCCCGTAGACCTGCTGAGATCCAACAGCTCTCGCCTGTTGCTGGCGTCAGCGGATGGGCTGGATTTCCAGGCGCTTTTGCTGAATGAAGACAGGGCCTGGCTGATGGTGGGAGCGAAAAACCACATCTTCCTGCTCCATCTCGACCATCCCACCAGGGAGCCTGAGAAGGTCAGTGCTGGGGAGGAGGGTGTGAGCACAATCCCGGGCCAGACCAGCCTCTTCCTCCCCAGTTCTCCCGGGAGCAGCTCTCCGTGCCGATGCCAGGGAATGGAGGGGGATGTGGTCCTAGCTGCCATGGGGCAGTGTCACCAAGAGACACAGTTTTACTGGGGTGTTTCAATCAATGGGAGTCAACCAGCTCCTGGCCCATGCACTGGTGTTGATCCCCACTTGGGACAGGCCATGAGAGCCTCCTGCTGCAGCCAACACCAGGAAAGGACAGGGCTGCTTAGCCAGGGGCCAAGATGTGGGTGGGTCCGGGCTGAGGGTGGAAGGGAAGCACCCAAAGCCCGGAGATCACACCATAATCACTGCTTCTGCACGATCTGAAACAAATGGAGTGCGCTAATGTCATCCCAACACATCCTGCCTGTGGGGTGCACACTTCAAAACCAACAAAAGGAAAGACCATTAGCACATTGGGCCCTGGYGTTCCCACAGGCTGGGATCCAGGAGCTGCCTGCCGACTGGGTGTGCCGTGGCCCACCCAGCGCCGCCCCACCTCCGTCAGATCTGCTCCGACCCTGTCTGGCAGGCTGCCCGCTGAGCTCAGCTGGCCCTTTGGGACCCAGAGGGTGGTCAGACCTTTCGCAGTGCAGCCCTGCGTCCTCCTCGTGTGCCTCAGCCCTGCAGAGGGAGTTCACGGTCAAGCTCAGCCTTGGGGGACGTGCCCATGGCAGGCAGTGCTTGCAGGAACCCGTCAAGCTGCCCAGGGGAGCAGAGGGCACCAAGTGGGGCTCAGGTTGGCGTTTGTGTTGCAGATTTTCTGGCCAGCCTCCCGGGAGCAGGTTGAGCATTGCCAGCTGGCGGGGAAGAACGCAGAGGTAAGCAGGCCTGCTGCAAGGGTAAGGTTAGGAGCCCCACGACCCCAAAAACAGCACCCTGGGGAGCTGCGTGACACAACAGTGTCCAGCCAGCTAGGCCTGGCATTGGGCCTCAGCAAGCTCAGCCTGCCGACTCCCCGGGCAGCACCTGGCTGGCCTTCCCCATCCTGGGAAGCCCTGCAATACGGCTGGCAGGGAGTGCCCCTGCACGCGTTACCTGCGCTCTCACCATCGCCAAYGTTTGTCTCCCGAGCAGACAGAGTGTGCCAACTTCGTCCGCCTCCTGCAGCCCTTCAACAGGAGCCACGTGTTCGCCTGTGGGACTGGCTCCTACCAGCCTGTCTGTGCCTTCATCCAGCTGGGAGGCAGAGCAAGGGTGAGGGACACCCTGGTGAGCCATGTCCCCGTGGCCCTCCTCCTCCCAGCTCCTTCCTCCTCCCTGTCCTCCTCTATAGCGGGGAAGGGAGGAGAAGAGCGTGTCTGGACACCGTGTCCAGGCCTGGAGCCTGGAGCCCGTGCAGGGAGCTTGAGGCTTCCCATGGGGAAGCCATGCCCATGTCCAAAGTGCCCAAAGAGAGGTGGTACCTGTTCTTGGCAGCGGCCAGCACAGACCTTCTGCTCCCAGGCTGAAGGCTGTGCAAATAAGAGGGACATCCCGTGGGAGACAGGGACAGGCCAAGGGAGGTGGAGGCAGGTTCCCTGTCTAGGCTCATGTTTCCCCTCTGGCTCTGGCAGGATGCTGGGGCCCTGCCCATGCGGCTGGTGACCCACTCGTTGGAATCGGGGCGAGGACGGTGCCCGTACAGCCCCCACGAACCTTTCACGGGGCTCCTTATCGGTAAGTTGAAACAGGGAGCAGGGAGTAGAAGTGAGGATGGGAGGATGGAAGTTCTGGGAATGGCCTGTGTAGAGGTCCCTGCATGCCAGCCCTGCAGAGCCTCGTCGTGCTCAGGTTCATCCCAGCCTCATGGAGAGGTTCCTGCTCAGAAACACGAGAGAGGGGCTGTACAAATGCCGTGCATGCATGGGGGTGTGTGCAGGGTCCCTGGCTGGCCCACCTTGTAGAGCTGGTGGGTCATGGGCCAGAGCCTATGGTGACTGTGGCTCAGGAAGGGACCTCTCCTGATCCAAGGCTGCACTATGGGGAGCCCTGCCAGGGTGTCAGCACCCCAGCTCACCCACATCTTCTTCCCTGACCCTGCAGACGGGGAGCTCTATTCCGGCACCTCCAGCGACTTCATGGGCAGCAGCGCTGCTTTCTTCCGGACCTGGGTCCACAGGGCTGAGCAGAGCTACATCCGGACAGAGCAGAACCAGGATCACTGGCTACATGGTACAGGCGTGGGGAGAGGTTGCTGCATGGCCCGAGGGCTCCCCTTGCATCTCCCACGGGGGAAGCAATGGCTGAAAGTCTCTGGCACGTATTACAAGCTCAGACGTAGCCGGGGGAGCTGCCAGCACCGGGCCACGTTGGGCTGCTCCTCCTCCTCGCAGAGCCTGCGTTCGTCGGCGCTTACGCCATCCCCGATACCCACAACCCGCGGGATGACAAGGTCTACATCTTCTTCCGGGAGACGGCGCTGGAAGCGGGGCAGTGGGAGCGCCGGCACGTCCACGCACGGGTGGCGCGGGTCTGCAAGGTGAGTCCCACAGCGCCGATACCCCACGCGCAGCCACGCGGCTCGGCTCGGCTCGCCAGGCGGCCTGCGGGCTCCGCTGCCCCAGGGACACACACATCTGCCCTCCTGCCCCGGCTGCTGCCGAGCTGCGGCCAGGCACAGGTCTTCTGGCCACACACAGGCTTCCCCAGGCACCCTCTGGGCTGGGGGGACATCCCAAATAGGAGCAAATGACACGGACCGGGGTGGAGGGTGTCACCACGCACGCAGCGTGGGGACGGGCGGGTGCGGCGATGAGGCCGGGCTGAGCGCCGCGCTTGGTGCCCGGCAGAACGACGCCGGCGGCAAGCGCAGCCTCATCAACCGCTGGAGCACCTTCCTCAAGGCCCGCCTGGTGTGCTCCGTGCCCGGGCCCCACGGCACCGAGACCCACTTCGACCAGCTCGGTGAGCGCGYGCCGTTCGGCGGCACCGGCAGCGGGAGGCAGGCGCCGACGCCGCGCCGTGAGCCCGGCCCTGAGCGGTGCCGTCCCCACGGCTCCCACCGCATCTGCCACCCGCCTCTCTCCTTGCAGAGGATGTTTTCCTCCTCCGCACGCGGGACCCGCAGAACCCTCTTGTCTTCGGCCTCTTCACGGTTTCCAGGTGAGCCCCGAGCTCTGGCTGGCCCTGTGCATAGGGCAGCGCAGCCTCTGTCCCTGCGCCACGGGGAGCCCTGTGGAAACACCCAGCTGGGCAAGGAAAGGCCGCAGGGGACACGGGTGCCACGGATCTGACCACCAACAGCGCTGCCCTCCCACCCTTGCAGCGGCGTCTTCAGCGGCTCTGCCGTGTGCGTCTACTCCATGGGTGCCGTGAGGGCCGCCTTCAGCGGCCCCTTTGCGCACAAGGAGGGCTTCGACTACCGCTGGGTCGAGTACAAGGGCCGCATCCCCTACCCCCGGCCGGGCACGGTAAGGGCGGTGGCAGGGATGCAGGCGRTGGGAGGGGGCCCGGGAAGCCGTCCTGGCCATAACGTCGCTGCCCGTGGTGCCYGCAGTGCCCCAGCGAGACGTACGACCCGCTCCTGCAGTCCACCAAGGACTTCCCCGACGAGCTCATGAGCTTCATGCGCACCCACCAGCTCATGTGGGAGCCCGTGTACCCGCAGCGCCGCCGGCCCGTCCTCGTGAGGGTCAACGTGCCCTACCRGCTCCAGAGGCTCCTGGTGCACAGGGTGGAGATGGAGAGCAGGCACTACGACGTGCTCTTCCTCGGCACAGGTAGGGGCTTGGCCCAGCTCTGGGGACGCTGTCACCACGTGATGACACTCAGTCCTGCCCGGGCCCGTGACTCCCAGGCCGGACAKCTCCCTTTCCTGCTGCATTCACAGATGACGGCAGAGTCCTGAAGGTGGGTCTGGCCAGCGGGACGAGCCAGGGCATGGAGGAGCTCAGCCTGGAGGAGATCAGTGTCACCAAGGTACAGGGTCCTCAGGCAGTGGGATCGAGCAGTGTGGCCTCATCCAGCCCCCTGGTCCTTAGCCTCACTGCTCTTGTCTCCCAGCCACCCTGAGCAGTAGTTACCATCTCTGCAGGGAGAGGAGCGACGGTCACTGGTGGGCTGCGGTGCCCAGGGAGGACCAAGCCCACTGCAGGACTAACCCTCTTCTCTTCCAGGTGCCTTCTCCCATCCTGGACATGCAGTTGTCACCAAAACGGGTGAGTTCTCCCCAAGGCTTCATCCTGGGGTGGCCAAGGGAGGGGACAGCTGCCCCAGCCTCTTCCCCTCAGGCCCGGGGCTTGCCCATGTAGGGAGCAGGCTCCCCCAGCGCAGCTCAGGGTGGAAGCTCAGCCCTGCACCTCGCTGCTCTCCCAGCCTGGCACCCACCCTCAGCCTGGCACAGGGCAGGTGCCCAAGTCCTGGGCTGGTCTCCCCCCCACATCTCCGGCCTGGGCGGGCGCTGACAGCATCCATTCTTGTTGCCTGAGCAGCAGGAACTGTTTGTGAGCAGCACGCAGGGGCTGCTGCAGCTCTCCCTGTACCGCTGCGAGCTCTACGGCAAAGCCTGCACCGACTGCTGCCTGGCCAGGGACCCCTACTGCACCTGGGACGGCAGGAGCTGCGCCCCGCACGTGCTCACGGAGAAGAGGTGAGCGCCCGCCTTGCTCCCCGCGCGGCAGGGACGAGGCACCGGCCCTGAAGGCTCTGCCGTCCGAGCCGCCCGCCGCCCCTGCCATGCTGCCCCCGCGCCCCGTGCCTCATTGCTGTGCCCCGCGGCGCCCGGGCACACAGCCGAGGTGTGCTCGCTCCGCAGGCAGGCCCGCTGCCAGGACGTGCTGCAGCCCGACCCGCGCAGCCAGTGCCAGGACACCACAGAGGGTGAGCGCCAGCCCGGCCCCACCGGCAGGCTCCAGCACCGAGACACCGGTGCCCGCCGTGGGCACCGAGAAACCAGCCGCCTCGCCAGCTGGACTCCCCTGTGCACAGGGCTGGGCAGTCACCCCGTCCTCCCGCCCCCTCTTGCCCACAGGGACCCCCGCAGTACAGAAGCTGGTTTTYGGTGTGGAGAAAAACTCCACCTTCCTGGAGTGCCTGCCTCGCTCRCCGCAGACGAGCGTGCGCTGGCTGGTGCAGCACGGCGAGGAGGGCAGCGCCAGCGAGGTGCGGGGCGCAGGGCATGGGGCGCGGGCGGGCACAGCGCGGGTGGCCCCTCACACCCTCTGCCTTGGCCCAGCTCACCAGCAACGGCCGCTTCCTGGCGCTGGAGCAAGGGCTGCTGATCCGGCAGCTGGCGCGGGAGGACGCGGGGAGCTACGAGTGCCGCGCCGTGGAGCGCTCCTTCTCGCGGCCCCTCACGCGCTACAGCCTGCGTGTCGTCGGGCACGAGGCGATGGAGATGCCACCCTACAAGCGGGGCAAGGAGCTGGGAGGAAGCTACCAGCCGCCTCCGCCCCGAATGGACCCACAAACGGGCTACAAGGGCTTCCCGCGGGCGCTGGGGGCACCGGGCACCAGCCTCGACATCTACTGCAGTGCCCTGCGGCTCCAGGAAAGGCAGCGGCAGAAAGCCTGGCCCCACAAGTGGCAGCCGCCTTCCCCCGAGAGCAAGAAGGGCCGAGTGCGCCGGCACCTGCCGCGCCTGTAACGGAGCGTGCGGAGCGGCCCGGCGCGGCCTGCGCTCCGGGGCCTCCACGGGGCTCCGSCGCCTGCCCCCTCCACCAGTTCGGGCCCTTGCAGGCACCAGCTCCAAGCCACCGCTCAGCCTCCCGAGCAGAAACCGCCGTGCGTTGACTACCTCACACCGCGCCGGTGCCCCGGGCCTCCCCGTGCGGCCCCGCGGAGCGCGGCAGGGCCGGGGCAGCCCAGCCGGACTCCAAGCCATTCACGCCCTGCTCAGTATTTATTCTCCTCCTACCTCCCCTTACCGGTGATGGTTAATAGCAGCAACAACGAACGCAGAGCACCCAGGAGGGAAGGAGCCSGTTTTGACCTGGCTCCTGCACCGGGCAGCCTCCAGACGCCGCCATGGGCATGAGCGGCCCCGGGCACCTCACGCTGGCACCGGCGCCCGGGGAGCTGCTTGTGGAGYGGGGCGCTGGCAGCAGCACCTCTGGGGTTGCCCAACCGCGCCCCGCTTTGCCCCGCACCGCTTCTTTCTCGTAGCAAATCGTGTTTGAAGCTCGTTTTCCCACAAGAGAGCAAAACGCCGGGCAGTTATACCAACTTACAATTTATTGTTTTTTAAAAAAATGACATGAAACACAAGTAAAAATAAATACATCATATAAACAACAAATTGCTCAAAGTCTCTGTTCTGGGAGGCCGGGCGTGCACGTCCCGCTCGGCAGAGAGAAGAGGGAAGCACATGGTCACGCGTGGGGCCAGCCGCCCAACCCACCCTGCTGGAGATCCTCCTCTTTCCAACCACAAGAAGACAGGCCACAGACTAAGGCGGTAGTAAGAAAGAAAACAAATGAAAGCAGCCCCCATCCCCGCCCCCAAATTAAACCAGAGCCACCAGCGGATTCATTCAGGCTGCCCTGCACACGTGGGTCGGCCYCGGAGAGCCCAGGTGCGAGCAGGGCGGGAGGCAGCGCCGTGGGGCRGGAGGCGGCCTCCCTCACGCTGCCTCCCTCACGCCGTGGCCTCCCTTTGAGCCCCGTGTGTGAGGAGCCCCCATCTCCAGCGGGACGGAGCTGGACTGAACCCCCCTTTTGAATCTCTGCCCCCCACCCCCTGCCCTTCCAAGAGTGGACTGACAAACTTCGTCCTAGAGTAGAGAGAAACAGCAGCTGAGCAGCTCCTTGCCGCGCTTGCCCCTCTGGGCCTGGGAGCCAGCCACAAACCAGCAGCCATTTTGTTGCGTTCCCCCATTAGCCGGCACCAGTTAAGTGAAGCAGGTCCTAGCGAGGCGCCCGTGGCAGTCCCGTCCTTGCCTCCTGGCAGCGTTTCTGTATCTGCAGTCACCCCGCGCAGCTCCCAGCGCCCGTGTCAGTGAGCGGGCCCGGCGGTGGGTGTGGGCCGGGCCCTGCCGCCCACGCTCCAGTGCCACCCACAGCAGCGAAGGGCGCCCAACCCACGGCAGTGGTCGCGATGGCCTCGGGTGCCTCGCAGCCGCGGGTCGCTCCCCACCCGCCCCAAGGTGTCTCGCAGGGGTGTCTCAGCTTCGCCCGGCCGTCCCGGCTGCGCCCGGAGAGGGAGCGGAAACCTCCCTCCTGGGGGAATTGCTCAGAGGCGSCAGGGGACCTCGGGGCTGCGCTCAGGAATCCTCCTTAGCGTCCAAACGCCTCTGCGGAGAGTCCTGCCCCGCTGTCCCCAGCGCCGCCCGCAGCRCGGCCGCCAGCTGCTCCCAGCAGTTCATCAAAGACAAAGTCAGCAGCAACACAAAAAATCCAACCCGCGCAGGGGCAGCCACCGTTCCAGGCTCCGACAAGCGACACAGGACCCTCTAAAGCACAACTAGGTGCTAAAGAGAAGGCGGGAGGGGAGAGGAGGCCCCAGGAGAGGCGGCGCTTGGGGCTCAAGAGAGGTCAACCCATTCGGAAGGAGCCCGGATAACCCACGTTATCCGTGCGGCTTCGAGGGTGCGGAGGAAATCCTTTTGCGCTGCCTTAGAGCCAGACCACGAGCCGGTCCCTGCCGCCCCGGTGCAGCTCGGAGCAGCCCCGGCAGCGGCCGCTCGCTGGGGCCGCCCCAGATGCGGTGACCATCTCTGTGCYGAGGCTCTGACACGGGGCAGGGCCCCCGACACAGAGGGTGGCTGAAGGGCGAGGCAGGGAGCCCGCCGGGTAGGTGGGGACAGAGGCACCGCCCTGCCCCGTGCTCAGAAAGGGCCCCCGGGACTCGGGCGCTTTCGGAGCAGGGGCAGCGCGCCTGGCTCTTGCAATGCAGGAAGCCCCTCAGGGTGGGCGGCGTCGAGGGGCGGCCGCGCAAGGGGCATCCCGGCCGCCGCGGGGCACCTAGTGGCGCAGGGGTCCCTTTCCTAGGGGCGCCGAGCGCGGCCGCCCCGCGCTGCTGCGGCTACGGGCGCCTGCGGCAGAGAGGACGGTGCCAGGAGCCGCTCGCCGCAGCACCGGCTGCTCTGGAGGTCAAGGCGCTTTCCTGGAGAGGCAACGAGCAGAGCAGAAACCGCGCGGGCCCTGCGGGCAGCGCCCCGAGCCCCACAAAGAGGCACCAGGAGGGTGGCGGGGATGAGCACGGGCCCTGCCCACAGCACCGGCGCAGCCAGGCTGGGAAGGACCCCAGGCTCCCTCCGCTCGAGCTCCCAGGAGCCAGCAGCCTCCCGCGYGGCCTCGCAGGTCTCAACCACTGGCTACCCAGGCCAAGGAGAGCCCAAAAGTCCCGGGAAGGCAYCGGCCTCCCGGGGCTGCAGCGGACACGCGGGCGAGCTCGCGCTACAGTCAGCGGCGCGGGGTCGGACACACAGAGCACAGGAGGGCACCACTCACAGACGCAGCAAGTCAAGTCTTTGGAGAAACTYGCATGAACAGCATCAGTTAATTTGCTTTGATACTTTTGTGGGGGGGTTTGATTTTTATTTCCATGGTGCATCCAAAGACAAGTTGTCCAGCAGTTTGCTCAGAACCCCTCGGTTTTCAACTCCTAGGACATGTTAAAGAAGAAAGCACTATTTTAATGTTTGTTTTCTTAAAAAAAAAAAATAATAATTTGCATAGCTAAACTGTTGTTCTAAGGCTTCTATGAACAGGGGGGTTACGTTTGACAGACAACGTCCATTAAACAGAGAAAGACACTAGGAAAGCCCCGTAACGTGTTTATTGTGGTTCCGCGTGACGAGCGCCCTCGCTCCGGGAAGGTCCTGTCCTCCGGCCGCCGGGACGTCCCCTCCTCTGCTCCTACCCCTGGCCGGTCCCGGTCGCCGCTGCCCGGGAAGGCACCGCGGGGCCCGGCCCTGCAGGGAGGACGCGGCGCCGGGGGCTCCCGTGGGGCCCCTGCACCCGATGCCCCACGCGGCCTCCGGACTCCCTGCACGACGGGGCGCGCGCGGCCAACGCGACGCCAGCGCCCGCTCCTACCCTGCGCTCTGCTCCGCGGCTGCTTCTCCCCACGCGGACACCCCCACGAGCAACCACGGCACGAGGCAGGCCAGCAGTTTATTTTTCTTTTTTTTTTTTCTTATTTTTTTTTGTTTTCTTTAAACATGAAAATTAATTTAAAAATAGAAAGAAGAGAGTCCCCCAAACAATAAATATTACGCCTTCATGAAATAAATTAAAGCAGGAGATGGGGTCGGAGCGGCGAGGGGCGCTGGCCCGTGCGCCCGCGGGCGCCGTGACGAGGCGCCCATGGGAGTCGCCAGGACTCCCCTGCAGCAGCAGGAGGGTGCAGGGACAATGTCCTCGGCGCAGGGACAACGTCCCCGGCCCGGGGAGCTGCTCCCTGCCCTCCCGCCGCGCCGGGCACCTCCCGCTCGCCGTTGTYGGGCGCTGAAGAGGATGATGAACCAACCGTGGGTTTTCGTGCCTGTTTTGCTTTTTTCTCCTCCTCTCTCTAACCCGAGTATCCCCCTCCCCACCCCGAACATGCCCAACAGAGAARCCCTCCCGCCCCCTTCCCAGTAAAAACGCTCCGGCCCCGGCGCTGGCCGCGCGGGCCGGCTTCACAGATAAGGCAGTTCCCGGGGAGGCGCTCGAGGCCGGGCCTYCAGGCCCCCAGCCTCCCCCTTTCCAGACAAGACAGAACAGAGACAGACAGACAGACAGAGCCGGGCGGGGAGGGCGGGAGGGACGGGGCTCTCCTAGGGTCTGCGTCGCTGCTCCCCTCCCTGCCCCGGCTCCCCTCGCAGCTCCGCTCCAGCCCCCCGTACAGCTCAGACCCTCGACAGCTAAAACCCAACAAAACAGAACCGAAGGAAAACAAACTGAGCTCCCCAGCACCCCCCTTCACATCCTTCTCCACCCGCTGCCTTGGCCCAGAGGGGATGCCTCCCAAAAAGGTCCTGCAACTTTGGCCTCCCGGCGGAGCCGAGAGCGAGCAGGAGCCGAGCCTGTTATTTCCCTGTGATCTCTATCACATCGTCGTCTTTGTCCTCGTCATTGGAGCTGCATCCCACCTCCGGGACCTCCTGGGCTTCAAACTGAGGCACCTGGGAGCGAAGGAGGCCGCCGGGCGGGTAGCCCGCGTGGGGGGACGCGTAGCCAGGGTAGGCAGACGCCACGCTCCTGGGAAGGCTGCTRGGCAGGACGGGGGCCGGGAAAGGAGCAAACATCCTGGGCTCGGGCAGGAGGGACTGCGTGAAGGGCAGCGAGTAATTGGGCAGCACCCCCGTCAGAGAAGGGTTGAGCATGAAGGAGGGGACGCTGGCGGTGGCTGAGGTAGCAGCAGAAGAGCTGGCGGTGCCGGCTGGCAGCAGAGGGTCAGTAGTCACAGGGAACACCAGATGAGGGTCTGGGAGTAAGTTGGGCAGCTGGTAATAAGAGGAGCCAGTGCCCACGTATAAGGAGTTTCCTGGCTGGGAGGCAAACGGATGGGGTAGGTTGTGGTTTAGAGAGACAGGAGGCATGGCGAACCCACCAGAGCCGGGGTACCCGTGTTCGTAGGGCTGCGCCGCCGCCGCCAACTGGCGCTTTTTCTGCTGCCTGCGGGCCTGTTCCTCGGGCGCCGAGGGCGACGTCGACTTGCGCTTGCTGCCCCGTAAGTCCAGCACGGCGTGGGCGTCGCCGTGCGGGCCGGCGGGCGGCGCGCAGGGCAGGGCGGCGCGCTGCTCGGGCGCGGGCTCCGCGCGGGCCGGGGCGGCGCGGGCACCGGGGGAGCCGTGGCGGGAGGCGCGGGCCGCCGCCGCCTCCGCGTACTGCTGCAGCTCGCTGAGGATCTCGGGGCTGTCGGGGGAGAGGGGCCGCGCGAGCTCCTCGGCGCTGGCCGCCGCCGGCGATGAGGCACTGTGTCTGCCGTTGCTCGGGGACTCCAGCGGGGAGCTCCGGGAGCCTGCGAGACACGAGGGCCAGCGGCTCAGGAAAAGCCCGGGCGCCAAAGGGATGGGGAAGAGGCAGGAGCCACAGGAAGGGGTGGGCAATGGGGGGACACCGTGGGGTAAACGTGGRCCTGATGGGAGGAGGCCAGGGGCCACCAGGTAAGAGGAGGGCTCTCGAGCCACCCCGCGAGCCCCTACCTGAGGCAGCTGTCCGACGGTCCTCGTTGCCCTTTGGCTTCCCAGTGGTCCGGATAGCAAAAATGCGCCCGTCGCTGGTCCGGATGTACGTCCCTGGAACAGAGACCCAACACCGGGGCGCGTGAGATCTGGCCTCGCCCTCGGCCTGCGGAGCCAGCCAGGCTGCCCTGGCAGCAGGAGCTCAGCAGCGCGGCCCAGGGAGGGAGAGCAACGGGGCCTCCTGCCTCCTTCCTTGCTCCCCGTCTCCCTCCTTTTGGCATTCCTGGGCTCCAAGCTCCCCCCTCCCGATGTGACACTCGGCGTGTGGGGCTAAGTTGGATCCGGGAGCGCTGGGAAGTGCTCAGCTGTGTGGGTCCGTGCCTCAACGAGAGGCCTCACAGTGAAGTTCAACAGCTCCTCTTAGAGGCCACAGCAGCCACAGCAGGAACCATCCCTGGTGCATGGGCTACAGGAGCCCAACTAAGCCCAGCTGGGGACCCTTCACTGCAGCATCCAGATCTCCTCCCTTTCCCACCCTTTTTCCTCTCCAAGGACTGGTTTGTGTCTTTAGGTCCCTTCTTTGCTGATGAGCATTACTCAGGTCTCCGCCCRCAGATCTTACTGAGACAGGGACTTACCTTTAGTCCCTCGGATGATGTGGATGCTCTCGCCAGCACTGATTCTTGCCTGCACATCAGTGGACGTGTTTGTACCCGGAATCACAATATCTGGCAGAGKGGGGAAAGGGAGCAGGCTCTGTGAAACTGCACACCAGCCCCGGGCAGGAGCAAGAAGCGCCCCAGGGATCCCCTTTGCTGCAGCACGGTTATGCTGTGCTCCTTTTGAGCAGCACCAGGACAGCAGAGCAGGACAGTGCAGGGCTCCCGGGAAGCAAAACCCRGGCAGCTCTGACACAGGGTCTCTGCTGTCCCAAAAAGGACAAGTGGTTCCTTTCTGTTGCAAGCAGCACTGCAGGCCCTCTTAAAGTGAGCCCACTCCTAACAGCCCTCTATGCTTTCACCCCTTACACACCCACACRGAAAGCACCCCAGATTCCTGCCCCGGGGAACTCCTCAGATTCAGATAGGGGCATGAGCAGCAGCTCTGAAGCCTCTCTGCCCACWGCCATGGGAGAAATCTGCAGGAGGGACCAAAGGAGAGGTTTCCACCTTCTCTGTCATGGTCTCGGTTCTCCGGGCTCAGCCCTGCAGCAGCAGCTCACCTGTGGTGGTGACAATCTTCTGCACGAGGACGCCAGCTCGCTGGAGATAGTTGATGGGGAAGTTGACAGCAGGGTTGGAACTTGAGGCTGATCCCGCAGCGCCCAGAGGGACGTGCCGGGGCAACATAGGAATGGGGGTGGACTGAACTGGGCGGACACTGGCCACTGGCTTGTCCTCACCCTTCAGGGCTGGTCGCCTAAGGAGAGAGGAGGAGGAGGAGGAGGAGGAAAATTGAGCGTCTCTAATGGCAGCACCAGGCTTCCTCCAGCCCTCCAGTCTGCACCATGGGAACATGAGGAAGAGGCAGGAACTCACCAGTTCCTCTGGCTGAAGGCAGGGATACTCGTCAGACTCTGGTCACTGGCTGGGTAATACTGTGCATAGGACGGCCGGGTGTAGGGGACGGATGCTCGTTTCTCCTCCTCGTAGCTCTTCTTGGCTGCTTTCTTCTCTGCCTTGGTCAACTTGTGCTCCTTCCGGTCGATCAGCAGGGACTCGTGCTGAAAAGGCTCCTGCAAAGGCACGGTGGGGACAATGGGACACACCAARGCCCCACGAGGGGACACCAAGGCCCCACGAGGGGACACCAAGGCCCCACGAGGGGACACCAAGGCCCCACGAGGGGACACCAAGGCCCCACGAGGGGACACCAAGGCCCCACGAGGGGACACCAAGGCCCCACGAGGGGACACCAAGGCCCCACGAGGGGACACCAAGGCCCCACGAGGGGACACCAAGGCCCCACGAGGGGACACCAACATGCTCCACATGGCAGCTGCCCTGTCCCCGTGGGCCAGTGGAGGAGAGGGAAGGTGATGGGCAGAGCTGGTCATGGGGTGGTGTGTCCAGCTGCACGGTGTGGATGAGACCAGTTTGAGGAATGTCAGGAGTGTCAGTTGAGCTGTCACATGTACTAAGGCCCCTGCTCACTGCAAGGGCACTGCAAAACCCACCAGCTGAAGACCCAGCTAAGGGCACCAGTGCAGAGCCTGACCGGGCATCAGGATGACACCAGAGCCCCACCAYGTCCAGCCACAGGCCCAGTCTGCAGCAGTGCCCTGCCTGCAAAACCCTCCCAAATGCAGGCARGTGCTAGCTGTCCTGGCATCATCCCCTTGTTCTAAAATCACTCCAGGAGGAGAGTGTGCACCAAGMCAGAAAAGACGGCGGCCAATTCCCTGATGCAGCATCAAAAGGGAGAAAGGGCTGCCTACAACTTGCCCCCAAACCTGAGCAGCACAGAGGCAGCTCTACGGGTAGTGGAGATATTGTAAGGAAGAACAGGGCTGTCAAGTGCCCCTCTAGAGACACGTGTCCCTGTTCCCAGCAGCACACACACGCGTGTGTGCCCTGCCACCATGTCCTCATTGCACAGCCTGGGAGCTCTGGTCCTCCTCCTGCCTGGGCAGGACAGCACCACCAAGCGAGCAGGTCGGTCTTACCTTGGTGATGAGGTGAGGATACTTGAGACAGGCCAACTGTAGAACAGACTCCTTCATCTTGCATGGATTGAGGGAGAGCTGAGCAGGGTCAGATTCCTCCTCCACAAAATGCAGCAGGTTCTCCACCTCCCGGCGGGTAAAGTTGAGCACGGGGTTCAGATCATCCACCACCCGATCTGGAAGAGGGAGGGGAGTGAGCAGAGAAGGTAAGAGATGGGAACTGCTGTCCATTCCCATCCTCAAGTATCGCCCTCCTCCTTATCCGTGTTTCCTCAGAAGCCTCTTGCAAGTGCCAAAGCAGGGAGAAACATCATCCACCATGTTCAGTGATGAGCCTGTTTTGACCAAACCGGGCTGACAAGCACYTTGTGCTCCAGAGAACAACGTGGCAAAGGCCACCAAGCTGTTGGACTYGGCAACATGGTCCTAGTTACACAAGCCCTGGGACAGGGTCTGGTAAAGAAGCCACACCAGTATGTGTCCTCCACCACATCTCACCCAAAAGGCTCAAGTGATTAACTGAAATGTGTAGAACTCAAGTCAGATGTTCAGAAAAGCATCCACAATTGCTCCCTAACAAGAGCCTGAAAGTTTCCCTTGTCCCATGTCCCTTGCACATGGGGCAAATGGGAGCACAAGGAGACAAACATCTGTGCCCAGGACTCCCCTGGGAGCAAGGCCAATGGCCAAGAAACCCCATCTTGAGTGCAAAGACAGGACACTGAGCCCGTCACACGGGGCTGCTGCTTCTGCACTTGATTTCAGAGAGAAAGGAGGACACGGGCAGGCAGGACTGTACTGGGGTGAGCAATAGGCCATGCAGCCTCAGTGCTACTTCCACTCCGATCTGTGCTGCTCCAGGCTGCAGTGCAGGAGCCCAAGCAAAGCTGAAGGCCCAGCAGACCTGGAGCTGTAGTGTGCACCACGAAGGCAGCTGGCCCAGCGTGGGGTTGGCAGCACAACCCTGTTGTGGATGGTGCTTCTACAGCCCCTGCTGCTGTGCCCTCCATTGCTTACAGGTTCTGGTATCACTGTCAATTGATAAACATCAAACACCTAAAATAATGTGTTTCTGTAGTTCTTTGGTTTTCTACTTGTTTTTTCTTTTTTTTTTTTCCCTCAAAAAAACATTAATGAAAATCATAGAAATGGGACCAAGAACYGAAAGCGGAGAAAGCCAAGAACCGAGTGCTGTGTTCACCCTTACCTGACATGCCTTGCTTGGAGATCTGGCGGTCGTAGATCTTCTTCTCGAGGGTGTAATCAGAAACCAGCCTGTAGATGTGGCAGGGCTTCTTCTGCCCGTAGCGGTACACGCGGCACACGGCCTGGGCGTCGTGGCACGGGTTCCAGGAAGCATCAAACACCACCACTCTGTTGGCTCCAATGAGGTTGACACCCAAACACCCAGCACTGCGAATCAAAGACAAAATTCCACCTGTTGCCTTGGCCAATTTTCAAAGCTTTTAGGGAAGGGAAGCCATCATGGCCAAGAGTCCATGGGGTATCTGTGGAAAGTCCTTTCCAGTCCTACATGCAACTTCAAAATGACTCCTGGTTTCCAGGACTGTTGTTACCTGTATGGAGAAGACTAGGGCTAAACCCCTACCCCCATAGGGGAGTTAGATGCAGACAGCACGACTGCCAAAGGGAACTCCAGAGCTGATAACCCATGTGCATGCAGAGCGCCAGCGTGAGCCCTGTCTGCTCCAGGCCACTCACCGTGTGGACAGCAGGAAGAGCCAGACCGATGTGTTGCTGGGGTCGTTGAACTGGTTGATGAGGCGCTCCCTTTCCGAGGCAGAGGTGCTGCCATCCAGTCCTGAGGARGAAATGAGGGATGCATTTAAAAGCTCTGTATAAGGGACCCCGTCAGAACTAGCCCAGTTTCCAAACACTAAGCTTTGTTCCCAGTGTGTTTCGGATCCCCTTCAAGTCCTGCACTCCAAGACCTCTGGATCCTCAGGTTGCTGCAATGCAGCCAGCCAGGCTCTTTCCAACCAAAGGATCAAACAAAACATTACTCGAGCCCGGAGGTGCCAAGAACAGGAGGGCTACAACCACCCTGTGCTTTAAGGGTCCATATTAGACCCAACACAAGCAAAAGCAGCAGGCCCAAGGATCCCAAGAACCCTGGGAGCTCAACAAACGAGCTGAAAGCAAACTGTGCAAGCCATTGGCAAACCCCACAGACTGGATCACAGCACAGAGAGAAACAGTCTAAAGGAGGGTGGTGGGCAGCACGTCTCCGTTCYTGGGCACCAGTTTGTTCCTGGCGGCTCTGCAAAACCAGGAACACCCTACGTAGCCCTCCCCTCAGGCCTGGCCCATAAGGCAGCCACACCAAGCAACAACCCACACCCCTTAAACTAACTAATCAAACTGTTTTCCTGAGCAATTAAGATCAGTCTCAAAGAGACGTCAYCATACGAACATCCTAGAAGAAGAGCAGCTGCACATCCAGGGAAAAACATAAGACGACAGTGAATTTTTCCAGGAATTCATCCATCCCAGAGGATCAGACTGCATCATACCCAAAGAGGGAGGACAGGGCGCACTCACTGTAGTAGTTGATGTTTCGGACCCAGTTGTGAATCCCACCATCTGAGCCTGGAGGACTCGGCATCAGCCTCTTCGCCAAGAACTCTTCGATGACAGATAATGTGGACAAGCTCTGGCTGTAAAAGCGAGATCTCTGTTCAGGAGAAAAGCCCAGCAGCAAAACTGCAAGATCACAACCCCTCCCCAACCACACTGGCATTGCAAGTTGTCCCACTCTGCCTGCTGCAGCACACCTCTTGCTACCACACTTGAAGGGGAAGGAAGTATAAAATCCATGGAGGATCTGGTACAACAAAGGAGAAAAGGGGAACTGTCACATAATTCACTTTGTGTAACAACCTGCTAGCACAACTTTCAATTCCTCCAGTTCCAGTAGAGTCAAGCAGTGGCACTTCTCTTACCTGAACACCAAGATCTTGTCTCCAAGCTTCACGCTCTCCTCCACTAAGTGGAACAGTAACACCATCTTGGGCGAGTTCTCCAAGACTCCTGTCTGGTAATCACACAAGATGTCTTTGGCCTACCGAGAAACGGGAGACTATTACAGGTGGAGTTGTTCATTCCCTGTTTACTTCAACAATCGTGTCTCAAGGTGAAGGAAATAAGTCATCGCACAGAGGGAGCACATCCAAACAGGTGCAGCTGACAATGTTAGGCTCATCTGCTACCTGCTATGGCAGAAGCTCCAAATGACAGACCTCGGGAGGATGCTCATTTCTCCATACTCCGAAAGCCCTCACCTGACTCCCTACTCTTATCTCAMGATAGCTCCTCCAGCCACTAGAGAGTTACCACCATCTTATATAAACTTCAGCCTAACACGTCTTTGGGATAAGAAAGTCCACAGCTCTTTTGGTGAGATGATTTATAAAGAAGGGCCACCTGCATCCCATGCCCACRAGAGCCCCATGGCAGCCACACACATATGCTGATGGAGATGCTAACGAGAGAGAGCTCTGTGGCAGAGAAAACGGATGAGAAATCCCCAGCTCTTAAACCTAAGGCTATTTTCTTTACTCTTCTTCAGAAAACTGCCCAGACAAGAAATACAGTCTTTGAGAGAGTAAGTGGCTAGTCCTTGTTTACTGTAATGCTCCAAATGAGGAGCTTTCCAGCAGTGATACTCACCCACTCATACGTAACCACCTGATTCGCTCTCTCCTGGAAAGGGTTGAAGCCAACGCTCTGGAGGAACTTGCTGTTGGTGGCTTCTCCAACGGGTGATGCCAAGGCATTACTTTCTGTTTTGACTTTAATTCCCTGAGGCTGGCAGCGGGAATTGGTGCTTGCTGTGCCAAGGTCATCCACATCCAAATCTTGCTCATTTGCCAGATTCTCCTTTTGAAGAGCTTCATACAACACGTCTGGGTGGTTCCAGATCTGCAAGGGTAAGAAAAATGACGGTTGGGCCTGTGTTGGCCTGTTGCCTGTCAAGGTGTGGGGACTGAAAGTCCTCACGGCTCTTTGAAGAAAAGAATTAATATTTCCATCATCTATTCACCATCCCCRCATGGGATTTTAGGGCTCTGCAGAGAAGGCCACAGCACAACACATGCAGAGGAAGCTGCTAGTTCGCATTGCAGCAGGTGCCTGCCTAAGGCTATCAGCCCAATATTCAGATTTACTGGTTCACAGGACGGTTTCACTGCAAGTTTCTTGCATACCTGCAGCCCCTGCACCTCAGTTTTGAACTGCTGGGGACAGCAAATCTGCTGGACCACAGCAGGAAAGTCTGGAGAGAGAAGTTCTCTTCTGGTTAACATGCACCTGGCTAAGCACACTTGCTTTTTTTTTGATGTTTTGGTTAATTTTCCTGCCTTTTCCTTACACATTGCAATAYTTCTTTGCACCCCTTGCCAAAACCTTACCTTACAGCAGACGCAGAAAGCTTTGAGAGGGTTCAGCCCCAGCCAGCCGCTGTTGCCCGCATCTCGAAACCGGTTCATGAACTCCGTGTAAAGGGCCCGCTGGATCTTCGATAAACGCACCAGAATGACATGYTCTTCCTTCGAGGGCAGCTGAACTTTTAGCACGTTGTGGCCCCGTCTGTGGAAGCAAAAAAGGAAGGTAAATAGAGGGAAGGGAACTTCCCTCTGTGATTTCTCACCCAGCCTGGCTGCAAGGAGAAAGCCCTCCAGTTGCAGGCTTCTCTTACACACAACACCCATGAGATACTGCTACCAMCAGTCCCCAAACCAACAACCAGCAGCAGTTAGGGAGGTCTCCAACGTTACGCGCTCCTAGCACAGGTCACTGTGTTAAGGTCACAGTGTCAAGAGGAGTGATGAAAGACTTGTTTTCCACGACAGACGAAAAATGTAATTAAGAACTAAAGCCTATTTTTGTTCTCCCAGTGACTCTTCCTAACGGAGAGTTAATAAAATACTTCCAAATAACTGGTAGAAGATGTCAAAAGAGCATCCAAATTAGCTATTAAGACATCAAAATAAGGCCTGGAGGTCCTTCTAGTGTAGTTAGAGGTGCTGTCTTCATAACCTGGATGTACAGTATCAAAGGAAATTAACTTTATTTCTAGTCCAAACGCAACCAGAATCATAAAGATCCATAGGCTTAAGCTCCTTCCACCAAGATAAAGCAGCTGTATAGAAGTCAAGCCCAAGCTGGCAACATGATTAGCTGTACTGCACAAACTCAGCAGGCAAGCAAGCTGGACTAAAGGAGCTGGTTTTGCAGGGACTGGACTAGGAAGAAGGCAGTGGGGACTCACCGTTGCACAAAGCCCTCCAGCAGGCTATGCAGGACGTGGCTGCGGTACCTCATGAGACGGACGTCTTGCGGGGTGCTGTCAATGCACTGCCCGTTGAGGATGGGGCGCTCGAACATGTTGCTGAATTCCTGCCGCGAGCCCAGGAAGTCGGGCCGGACAAAGTCCACCATGCACCAGTACTCGATGAGGTTRTTCTGGAGCGGGTAGCCGGTGAGCACCACGCGGCGGCGCGAGCGGATGTTCTTCAGCGCCTGCGACGTGCTGGCGTGGCAGTTCTTGATGCGGTGGCCCTCGTCACAAATGACCACGTCTGGGCCGGGGCGAGACAAGGCTTTTTCAATCCCTGGGGACAAGGGACGACAAGCGCTGGTTTAAGAGCAAGTCCTGCCTTTACAGGGGCATCAGCTTCCAAAAAGGAAGAAGGGGAGATCTAGAGGGTAAAAAGCAACACCCATTGGCGGCAGAGACCAAGGCTGATTTGGGGAACCAGATGTGACCAGACACAGGTTCCCATTTAGCGTGATGTGGTAACGAGCAGACATCTGCTCATGGTCCACACGAAGCAAGTTGAGCATCTTGTATTAGATACTACTAGAAAACCTCACACATACAAGCCCCGTCATCAGCGTAGTGACTTCCACTCCTGCACAAAAGACTGAACGGGAACTAAATGGCCTTCAGTCTCCTGAGAGCCAGACCTGTCAAGCAAGACTTGGCCACATCAGGGATGTGGAAAGCCAGCAAGCTATTCCAGACTTGTTCTGACACTGAGGACCTCAATTTCTAGCCAAACTTGCTGAAGAGACCTAGGAGCACCTTCAATACAAGCAGCAAGTGACCACAGATCCACCCACCGTCGGCTTCCCGACAATCCTGCCACCACACAAAAAAGGAACCGTTCTCAGCAGCTAAGCAGGATTAACATTCCCTCTGTTAGCCTACAGATATAAGCAGTTACAGGTTATCTCCCTGTGCTGCCAGGGTTGGCAGAGAYGGACAGGAGAATTTTTGGGGACTCGGACCTTTCAGAAGCTCCTGCTGCCGGTCCTCCTCATCCAAGTCAATAATGACAGGGCCAGCTTGTTTCTTGCTTTTCTTCTTCCTGCCGGCGGCAAAGGACTTCTTCAGTGAGAGGAGCCGGTACATCTCATAGCCCATCAGCAGCACACCACCCTCTAGCACCCAGTCATTCACCACCTTTGCACGTGCGGCCGTCGTCCTGCAAAAAGAGGGGGAAAAAGAACAGAAACAGAACTGTAAGCTGCTTCCTCAGTTCTGGTTGCAAGCACTGCCCTGCCGAACAAAAAGACCTGTTCAATTCACGAAAGCACTTTCTGGCATTCTATCAAACAGAGGAATACAATGAAGCTCTTTTCAGGAGATGAGCTGATAAAGAGGAGAAGAAACAAGCCCTTCAGTGTGCAGTGGGGCTGAGAATGGCAAAGCCTAGCAGGACCTGAGCTGCAGAAGCCTGTCTCRTGTGAAACCCTATCAGATTTGAGGGCATCCTTCTGGGAGAGCGGTTGGGAAGACAGCCCCTGCAAAACCACATTTGCTGATCGAACTGCTCACGCACAGGGCCACACTCGGTACCCCTCACTCTCTCTTCCAATGCAAGTGTCCCTCAATTACTCCTTGCCTGCTGGCTCTTCTTTCCCTGCTAGCTGCTCAGAAGTGGTTCAGATAAAGACTCTGTCCTCCCTCAGCCTTCCCAGAGAATACTCCCACATCCAAATGCAGCTCCATTCAGTGATCTCTCCTGTTTGGACATTAAGTTTGGCATAACTCCCCAGTATTCCTTAAGGGAAACACAATCCACGGAGAGACACAGTGTTGGGGTAGAGGAATCCCTAAAGAGGTGAAAATTTTCAGGGAAAAGCAATGGAAAATACAAGAGAGGCAGGGCACACGTCTCAGCAGTCCCAGGACTCTGCTGGGATGAGCAGGGTAGCACCAGAAACAAACCATAGCACTTCTGCCAGTCATTACAGAAGTAGCTCCTCCTCTGGTCACTGGGTTCTTGTTCTCAGCAGACAGGGAAGAACAGAAAGGTGAGTCAGCAAYGGGAGAAGAAAGTATAGGATATAAGAAAGAACAAAAGAGGCAGCAAATCTCTTGCAGGTACCAAAACGCTGCCCAAAGGAGAGCAAATGCAGAGTGAAAAGGATCTGGGGGTCTAGGGCACAGATTAGCCCAAACTAACCACACTACAACAGCAATCTGGCAACAGTTCCACAAGCAGCAGCCCAAGAGCTCAAAAGGGCTTTTATTGGCACCTACTTGTGTTCATCATTCAGGATGTGGACTTTGAAGGTGCGGGGCTGGACCTCTTTGGAGTTATAATCAGCAGGAAGGTTTTCAGGTGCCGGGAGCCACATGTTGAATTCTGCTAGCCAGTTTTGGAGCGTATTCACCTGAAAAAGTTAGCCATGGAGGGACTGAAAACCCTATTAAATCAGGCACTCGGGATTTTAAAAGCAGAAACGAGAGCAGGGAATGCCAGCGTGCCCAGAAGGAGCAGACCACAGCATGCAAACTGAGGGACACGGGGAAGGGAGCAGGGGAAAAGGCTGAGGTTATGACAGAGCTTGTGGGGAGCTGGGGCACCAAACAATCTTCTCTACAAAAAGAAAGGTGGTGCAAGGAAGTTCATCAGTCAGCCCTTCACGTAGGCTACTTACAGGTACAATGGCAAGAACAGTCTTTGCCTCTGTGTGCCGAAAAAGTACATCCAAGAAAGAGATGACCTGTATGGTCTTGCCCAGGCCCATGCTGTGTGCTAAAATACACCCAAACCCGCTGCTGGTTTTAAATCTCTCCAGGGACTCCACCAAGTTGTCATAGAGGAATCGGATTCCACCAATCTAAGAGAGAAAAGTAGAAAAAGTGTCAAAAAGGTGGGAGAAAATAACAAAACGGGTGCTTATTTAGAGTGGCACAAACATTAGGATTCAATCAGCTTTTAAAACACAAAGGGGATGTTTCAAGTTCACTGCAGTATTTTAAGCTAGGCARGACTCAGAAGTTTTCAGATACTCAGGAAACTTTCTGAGAAGATGATACTATAAAACCTCACATTCATTTGGAGCCAAAGAATTTGAGGCAGGGTTGGTTAGTTTGTTTATTAACATAATTTGATCTTAAAAATGCTTTGCTGAACATGCAAGGCAAACATTCCTGCTCGTTCTTCCCAGATAGCACCACACCATCCATCACCAGGCTGCCCAGCTAAGAAACCTCTTGGGCAGTGCAATAAACTCCAATCCTTCTAAAACACTTTGAGAGCTGGGGGAAGTCAGTCACCAATATAGTCAGAAACAAGAAAAATACTCCCGATTCTTCATCTTTTGATTGAGTATAAGCGTCAGCACTTGAAATAATAATAAAGGACTCTGCTTATCAAATCACAAAAGTAGCTAAAATTATACACAGTCCAGCCGTGTAATTTCTCTTTATCCAGAAGAGCCTCCACCACAACCAAACTGCCCACAACGTTCAGCAAAGAGGTTCTGCTGAGATTACAAAGCAAGTGGCTGCACTCCTGGCATTTCCGAGCCTACCTGATGAGGTTTCACTGCGTGGGCAAGCTGGGGAGCCAGGAAAATGTCCTCTTCGTTTGGTGGATGGTTGATGTTGACGATGACTTGCCCCAGAGCATCGGACTGATTTAAGGCATCATTCACATGAGAGCCACTGCTCTCTTCACTGCCATCCTCCTCCCCTTCGTTGCCAGAGTCGCTGCTGTCCACGATCTGGAGGGCATCGTCCTCTCCTGAACTCAACTCAATCACTTCTGCAAAGTAACCAACACAGGAGAGAAGAGCAGCAACGGTCAGCTCGACCTCCAGGTTTATCCAAACGTACACAGAGAGAAAATAAGGCTGCCACATTTTGCAGTTCAGTGTCTTGTGTGTTACACTGGCCTAATGACCTCTTCTGCCCAAGGAACACATCAGGTTGCTTAGGTCAGCACACAAAAGCTGGAGCTTCCTAGTATTTGGAGAACAAGAATTTGGGCTGAACCAAACAAAACAAAATGCAGTTTCTCCAAGAGCTTTATGTTCTTCCCCACGTGTCCTCCTACTTCCCAAAGCCAGTCGTGCATTTATCTGCTGATACTCTGCCCTAAGGAGCACCAAGGAAACCAGGCACAAGCACTTTTTGGAGCTGTATAAAGGAGCCAGGTTAGATACATCTGTGACACTAAAAAAAAATATTTAAATTGCAAATTAAAAGCTTTTTATTTTTGTTTTCCCTGCAGCAAAGGGCGCCATATCTCATGTAAAGTGAGGCTCCTTAGCAGAACATTGAGCAAAAATTAGTACATTAAAAAAAAAAAAAAAGGCATTAAAAATGAACACAAGTTTCCATGTCTGCCAGGCCAGGTTAGAAACGTCACTTCAGAAGTTAGAGGGCAGAGCTGGCCATATACTTGGAAACCACTAGGACTAATAAATCTGAAGTTACTCACTAGTGTAAAACAGGTAAAAACAGGAGAAAAAGCTGTTTCTCAGGGCTGACTGAATTGCATGTTGTGAGAAGAGCAGACAAGTGGTCACTTACCATCTTTAATGCTGTTTTTCCCCTTAGCATCATCTTCGCTGCCGCTGCTGGTGCTATCTAGGCAGATGACTTCCTCAGCAAGGACCTGTGGGGGCAGCTGGGCAGCCTCCGCCGTTCGGAAAACGATGTCCTCTGCAAACACGACAATAAGTAACTCACAATAACAGCGACGGAGACAAAACTGCTCAGAAAGCAGACAGTATTTCCTTCCACTTTTGCTCCAATAACTTAGCCCTGGAATTTTCCACAACAGACTCTCACTGTCTAACACACTGCTATGACTCAGCTTCCTGGGTCACAGTCTCCTTCTTTCTCAATGTGCCTGAACAATAGCCCATTGCTCAGGGCACCCTTGGTGCTGCGTGTCCCGGCTGGGCCACAGGCACCATGGCCATGGTAAAGCCCCATTTTTGTTGTTGTTTTGGCTGTCTCAGAAGCCAAAGACTTTCCTCCTCCTTCATTCCACTCGTGTTTTGCACCCAGCGGAGAGAGCACCCATTCCTGGAGGGATGGAAATGGCCCTTTCTTAGGAGAGCGCTGCAATAATTATATCCCATGTATTATCAGGCACTTTTGCTGATCGAGGCCGTTTGCTTGTGTGTTTAAGCACTGCGATATAGGGGGAGAGGCTGGCTCAAGGGGGCCTGGAGAGCTCAGCTGCAGYGACTCAGCAAGCAAGCACGTTCTCCTGGGGCTGCAACCCACTCCTCAGCAGCTAAGGGGTTTTAAATAGCTCGCACTGTTTTTTGTATGCAAAAAAACTTTTAAGACATTTGCACTTAAAGGGGAATATATTTTTTCTCAAGAGGTAAGGCTGACTTAAGAATACCTTGCCCCCTGACACAACTCCACGCTGCACTTCTCTGCCCCCACACCAACCTCAAAGGCTGTGCTATTAACTGCATCATTTGATCCAGGTTAAAATAGATGCAAGACTAAGGAGATGGAGATAAGGGCAGGATCTGGGAGCATCTCCTGCTTTGGGATGGAGGGGCGATGTGCAACCATGAGCAGAGAGATAGCAGGCAGTGCACATTTAAACGTGGAAGAAAAGGACACAGCTAAATTACAAACATCTGTACGCTCCGTCTGTTGCTCCAGCAGCACCAGAACTCGGGCACTACCAGACTACCCAAAGTACAAATATCATCAGGCTAAAGGACATGGCATTTCTGACAAATGAGCTTGTTTAAGCACTACACCAGTTACGAAAAGACAAGAGAGACCTAAGGACGYGCACCTGAGAGCGCAAGGGCAAGATATCTTCTTCTCCATTCACCTCCTAGCCCTCAAAGTCTTACTTTAAGGGCCATTTCCCACTGCTTACCAGGAAGAAACTCTATGGGTACAGTAGGAATAGCAGCTGGATAATCCTTCCGCTGCTGCTCGAGCCGTTTCCTTCTCTCCAACTCTTCCTGCTGGGCTGCTTTCGTCACGGCTTCCAGTTGGTCCTCACGCAACAGCTTTCTGATCACACGAGCAAAGAGAAAGTGGTTGGTTCCATGAAAAGGATCTCTCCCAAACAAGTGGGTGAGCTGCACAGCTGGTGTGACAGAAGATTCCTGAGACAAGCTCCAGGTAGTCTGCCAGCTACAGGGACCAGCAATGTCATAGCCAAAAGGTACAGATAAATATCTGCAGCTATGTCAATACTGTGCTTCCCACCATCAGGCACCATGACTCAAGAAAGGCAGAAATTTGACAGGAACAAAATAGTGAATGGGTGAAAAACGTGACTCAGTAAGCAGATACTTGAACTAGGTCACCGAGGAGGAGTTCTCCTCTGCGAAAGCAGGTTATTTATTGCTATAAAGCTTATACAGACAAAAGTATGGAGTGATGCAAGGAAGCTATGGGAGGAGAAGAGGCATCGCATCCAACTCAAAAAGTCATCACCTGGATTTTCCTCTCCCCCAGTGCTTTCAGGAATTTCTCACAGCTTTAAAGCAACCATGACTTTTTCAGGTAATTTCTATYACTTTCAGAAGTTTCTTTTCTCCCCTTTCGGTTTCACTCTCAGACAGACAGAACTACAAAACTGCACAAACTGCACAGCTACTACCAAGCAACAGGGGTGCTATTTTTCAGTTATGTGACTTTAAAACCAGCAGCAACAGACCATTGTCGCTGTATCTTCTGTAACTCTATATTGTACTCTGCTGAAATACCAAACAAGCTTGCACCCACATGCAGCATGYAGACTGAGAGCACGCTACTCCCACTGGTGAAATCCTAAGGTTCTGGAAAGAAAAGCCATCTGGTTTGCCAACAGTGGCAAAACGCGGCTCAAAAAGTCCTTGGGCTCCTTTTTTTCCACCCCAAAAGGCTAAATAGAAGCCCAAGTCTTTCCGCCTTGCTGCTGCTCACCTTATGTTCCTCCGCATGTGAGAAGGTTTCTGAGCCCTCTTCTTTTTGGTGTCCTCAGAGGCCAGGCTCTTGTGCTGGTTCTGCAAGAGTCGCTCTGCCCGCTCGCTCTGAGATGAGGTAGTTGAAGTCGAGCGCTGCCACTCTCCATCCTCGGCGTGCTCAGCGTGCTCGCTGCTGAACACGGCGTCCTGGGGTTGCTCTGAAAGGACAAGGACACGAGGACATGAGGACAATGGGCCCTCGCTGGGGGCTGTGAGCGTTCAAGAAGAAGAGACTCTCATCACCTCTTCTTGCTCATCTGCAAGTGTCCCTCACCAAGGGTCAAAGCTGGAGTCCTCTCTGACCACRCCACTAAGGGAGCTCTAGGGTGGAGGGTCTGTTTCCAGCGAGAGCTAAGACTACACCACTGAATTCCAAAAGGATTCCAAGAGAAAAGCAAGCAGTGATGGAAAGCCCTACAGCCCACATGAAACCCACCCTGCTTGAAGGATCTCACCACCTTTTTCTTGGCTTCTTAGCASAGCAGAAATTTCCAGTCACGTGCCACGCGTGTGTAACCATCGTCCAAGTCAACAGGACGCACCAGGCAAGAGGTTATCTGGCTCCAATACCGGGTCATGGCCCAACAGGCAGCCTGGGGCTTTTATCACCAGCCTCCACTGTCATGATTTAAGTGCCAGCTGCTGGCAAGCTTCAGAGAAGACAAAATCTAGGCAGCAAGAGGCTTTCCACAGCAGAAAGCACCATTACTCCCTCCTTTCAGCATTCCCCTGCTTCCAGACCCATACCAGTGGTGGATTTCAGTCACGTCAATGGTGGGTTTCAGTCCCCAAGCACTAGGCGAAGTGTCGCCTTGTTGCACGTGGCATTTGGCTCCTCAAGAGGCCGGCGCTGACCGAGCTCACGCGTGCAGATGGCACAACAGCAACGTTGCTGTTCAGAAGCTTCCCTTCAAGCAAACTGGTTCTGACAAGTCCTGCAGGAGCTTCTTTGAAACGTCTTGTCCCCCCGTGCCAGGTGTGGAGATACCCTGAACCTCATCTTGAAATCAGAGCCTGCGAGCTAATGACTGAACCCAAATGACACTAAGAACTTGGAAGGAAAGGGGGGAAGGAGACACCAGAGCAGAACAAGGCAGCAACTGAAGCAAACCTGAGCACACAAGCACCACGTTGTGACCCTGCTCCTTCAGAAGGCTGTGAGCTCACACGAAGGAGGCTTTGGGAGACACCTCTAGAGCTGCCACGTTAATACCCCTATTAAATTAACCTTATCATCGATGTCACCTCCTGAAATCAAGGTGGCAACAGCTATGTTCACCATGGTGCAAAGCATTGGCCTTGCAGGCTGCTTCTCCAGACATCTCTGCAGACCTGTGAGCACTTGCTCAAAGTCAGAATTCAGGCAGGACTTCTGGMTTTGCCCCACCATGGTCCACAACTGCTTGCACAGCTCAAATGTTTCCCTAGCAGTACTGGCAGGTTCTCCGTGTACTGGAAAAATGGGGAGCAGCAACTGGTGGGGTCCAACGGAGCTTGTGGCCAATGCAGAGAGGAGCTACGTTGCAGGTGAATATGGAAGCAAAGAGGGTTCATTGCTGCAATCACACTGGTTCATCTCCCACGGCCACGGCCTCTGCGCCCTTCCCTCCCACCACATGTGCTACGTGGAACAAGGTCCATCCCCAAGGATCACATTCACTCGCAGGCAGCGAGCAGGGCTGGGAATGACGCCCATGTGCACGGGCTGCCGGGCAGGARCTCTGCTGCTCGAGCTGAGGATGCATTCTGGTCGCATCACCTGCGGCTTGCTGGCACTGCTGCCTTCCCCGCCAGCCTCCGCGGCTCACRCTTATGTAACTAGATCAAAAGATTGGATGAAATAGGGCAAAGGGAAGCAGGGAGGCAGCGCAYGTGACCGCATTCTCCGGGATGAGTCATTAAACCAGTGACTCTCCCCGATACAAATACTGCCATGGTTACACTGCTGCCACCTCACCCCAGGCCCACCGGGCCTTGACGAGGCYCTAAGGAGCTCCAAGCTCGGTTGGCACATGGGAGCTCCTCTTTCCCCCCACTCCAGCAGCGGCCAAGGTCACCCCGGGTGGGAGCAGCCGCTCGCTCGCCCCACGCCACGAAGGGACGAAGGCGACGCGGACAAAATCCAAAGACCGGGCAGCCCAAAGGTGAGGCSGCTACGTGTCTCCCCTCGATGCTTCCACATTTGCCACGCGATCTCCACGCCTCATCCCACCTCCGCATTTACCTTTCCTTCCCTCTGTGCGTGGGACACRAGCTCCGTGGAATTGCACGCGCAGCCGCGCGAGGCCGTTCGCTGATCAGAGCGCCTGCCCCTGCACATGGATCGCGAGGCTCCCCATGGCAGCCGCTCGATTCCCACCTGGCAGCTTCTCCTGCGACCCGCTGGGGCTCAGCCACGGCCAGAAACAGCATCCACACAGGTGGAAACCTGCGTGGTACAAGCGACAGATCTGCTCTGCGGAGGGAGCAAAGAGGCTGGAGGAGAAGGTGCCGTTAGGTAATCGAAGGACTAATTCCTGCCCCAATTCCTCCCAGCCTCGATCCGCAAGAGAAATGCAATTATGGTTTTGTAACGGGATCTTGGCACGCTGCTGCGAGCTGGCCACGCGGGTACCGGCACTCTAGGGAAGTTACCTGTTACCTGCTCCACCTCGATGAGAAAAGCAAAGCCACCAAGCTAGGGGCTGGCACTGCCTTGCACAGGGCCATGGGTCACGTCTGCTCAAGCTCACGGCCATTTCTGCTGCATGTTTTGTGCTGTGCTCACCAAGACCAGCASCAGGATCCTCCCAAGAAGGTTCCCGAGGTGCACCAGGACACGAAGGTAGCACCAGTGCAGAGCACTCCCACGTATCCCACAGAACAGCATGGGTGCCACGTAAAGAATATTCTCCAGCAGCTTCCAGTGGGCAGCGAGTCGCCCTCACGGCAGCCTGCTCCGCAAGGGAACTCAGGTCACTGCCAAGTGTCACGGAAAAGCAGGTTCATCTCCGAGGTGGGATGAGATTTCTTTAGTCAACAGGCTTCTCCCGACACCAGGGAGGGCGAAAATCCGTGTGAAAGTGGCACCCAATCTCTGCGTCAACACATCCATGCGCAGGTGAACATCCACGGGTGTAAGTGAACATCCACGGGTCTAGCAACAGACAGACACGCCTAGGAGCACAGAAACGGTTGTTGTGGATCAGACCTGAGCTCGCCCTACCTGGAGCTGCTTCACCAGAGGATGCCCAGGACCTCTCAGCGCCACCACAAGCCACAAGAGAATATTTCCTTGCACCGCGAGCTGCTTGCAGGCTGGAGAGGCKGGCTGGAGGCTTCCTGTCCTCCCTGGAGGCCGAGCTCGCTGCCAGCACAGTGCCAAGCACTTCAGGGAAGGGGCAGCGCTGGGAGAACAGACTCGTGTTTGTTTTTAAACTTGCTTCCTTACGGAAACACAGGATCCCGGATAGCACTGTTTTGCTGAGTCCTCAAGAGTTATTTCCTACCCTAAGGACAGGGATTTGCAGGGACAGGGAGGAAGGCAGCCGCRGGCAAAGGACAGCGGCTCCAGCTCYGGGACCTCCCTCCCTCTCATCCCGCACAAAGGAGACAAGAGCAGTTAAATGTGAATCCCCGTTTTGGGAATTCCCTGCAGTTCACGGGCAGGAGCCTGCCTGGGACCAGCCGGCGCCGGGCAGCTCCGCTCCGGGCGGCCGCGAGCGGTCACCGCGTGGCGGGGAGCAGAGGCCAAGGCCAGCGACACGCGCGGCGCCCGCAGACACTCGCCGGTGCTCGGAGCACCAGGAGGCTCCGCGGCCGGCGGGAAAGCGGCGGGAAGAGCAGCCCTGTCACTACTGCCTCGTGGCCGAGGGAAGAGGCTCGCGGATCCCGGGCAGGGGATCCCCGGTGCCCGCCGCCCCAAAGGCTGCCRGCGGGGACGGTGGGAGGACGCGGCCCCTCCGGCTGCCGCTCGGCTCCGGCGCCGCCGGGATGGCGCGGGGCCTTGGGCGCCGCTACGCCCCTCCCAGCCCCGAGCTCTTAACAAAGCCCTAATTATGTAAGGCTTATGTAACGGGCACACCTACCCCCCCACCCGGCGCCACGGCCCCCGGCAGCCCGCCCGGCACCCGGCGCCGCCCCGCGCGGGGACCGGGACGCTCGGAGCGGCTTCCGGCACGCCGCCGCCTTCGGCTCCCTTCCCGGCCTTCCCGCTCTTGCCCACCGCGGGGCCAGGACCCATCCAGGACTGCCACGGGCCCCACCGTGGACCACGCTCCATGCGGAGCTGTCCCCCATCCCCTGCGGAGCGACGGCGGTGGTGGCTCCCAGGTGACTTCACCCCGTGGGCATCGCCCCGAGTCACAGCCACCGCAGTGTGGTGCAGGGATGAGTTTCGGTGTCTACGGCTGCTGAAGCCCTTTCCTGAGCACCAGCGTGGCAGCCTTCAGCCTGGCTGATCTTTGACATCTCCAAGATCTTCAGCCTTTGGGACATTATCACCACCCCAGGTCCCCCTTTCCCAGCTGTCTCCGCAAGCAGGCGCTGAGCCTGGTGTCCCTCTCCGCGTCCTGAACACGTCCTCTGGTCATCTTGATGCTCGTGAAGCCATCGGTCACCGGAGGTTTGAAGGCTGCAGGCAGGAGAGCAGCTGCTTCGAGCCCCAGCCCAGGACCACAGGCTGTAGATGTGAAATGAGCTCTGAAGAAAATAGTCAGAATACAGGGCAAAGCCACCCAGGTTCCTTCTCGGGCTGGGAAGTTAAGCCTCATCCAAGGAAAAATGTGATGAGCGATAGGGCAGCGTGGGCCGTCTTCGCCCATTGGAGGGCTCGTGCGTAGCAGTGACCAAGAGGTGGCACTGAACAAAACAACCCCCTTCCCTGGCCTGGAGGGCTCCTTCCCGAGCAGGAGCTGAGGAACAGGAGCTAGGGAGACGCAACTCCAAAAGTGAAGGGAAAAGGAGCAGCGGGGAGGCAAACGGCACCGTCACRCAGCCAACGTTGGTGACAGACAATATATCTTCTAACGGCGGGATTATGCAAGAGCAAACCAGGCCCCAAATACCCAAGAGCTCTCGGTCTGGCCGGGCCTCAACGCTGCATACACTGAGGAGACCCGAGTTACATAAACACCAAAGAGCACTTATATAACCTTTTGTATGGAGCACACTTGCAAAGATCAACACCCGGAGCCGGAGGAGCAGAGCAGGTAGTGGCTCCAGCCAAGTCCCGGCCCCAGCACCCATGGGTCCCTCAAAATCCAGCTGGGGACAGCACGTCCTCTGCAGGACACTGGGCCACCATGGAGAAGGGGAGGTGCTGGTACGGACCRGGCATCCGTGGGGCCCAGCGCTCGYCCTGGGACAGAGGACAGGGGCTGGAAATTCCAAATTAAACCTTTGCACAGTGCTTTGGGACAGGAAGAGCTGGAGAAATCCTGAATCCCGCTACCTGGCACCTCTGCTCCCGAGACAGGCGCCGAATTGCTTTTCCCAAGCAACRTCCTCCACCATCTCCTCCCTCCCTCGCGTGCCCGTGGCTGGCATCGATGGTGCCGTGGGGACGGGGCACGACTGTCCCCTGCGCCCCAGGAGCCACTGAGTTGCATAAACCAGAGATACCGACTGGGAAGTTGTTTCAGGCTCCGGCGCTGGCAAGTTCTCTACAAGCTGCTGCTTCAGCAACTGCACGTAGGAGGCAACCGAAACCTCCCCTTTCGGGCTAGCCCAGTTAACTAGTAACCCAGCAGGGACCTGAGCCTGCCAGATTAGAAGGAAAAAAAATAACCCCCGGTATCTAAACCGCATGTAACCCGCTTTCACCCCAAGACCTGACTTATTTTTAAAGCAACACCCCTCAAACACACACCTAGAAAACAAATCTGAGTCTTTTTTATCATAGTGGTGAAATACTGATTCAGGGGGGCAAAGGGATCTCTGAAGTTGGGAGGGGAAACGGGACCGATCCGGGGGCTTGATGTATTCCCGGCACGGAAACCCGTCTGGCTGTTACCCTTCTCCCCACTGTCCTTTCCACTTCTGCCCACTGTCCTTTCCAGGCACTGAGGAAAGAGGACGGGCAGGGGACGGAGCCTTCGGCATTATGCAATGATTACATAAGCGGCCGTTCACACTAGGTAGCCGGGACGGGTGGCATCAGCCTCGCACCGGGCTCCCCTGGGAGCTATGGGGTGTCCTAAGGGGGGGATTTTGGGTGCCGGGTGCTTCCACAGGTGCCAGGCGGCAAGCAGGCAGGCTGCACAAGGCAAACGCTCGCCTTTGTGCCCAGCCCTCRCCCTACAGCTTCACCTGGGACTGGTAAAATGGAGCGGGGAGAAGAGGCTCGATGCTCGATCCCGACTTTGAGCAGCGCTGAGGAACAAGCCCAGCATCTTCCCAGCGTCCCCGTGCTCCTGCGCCGCTGCACAGGGTGCCAATAACGTAGGGAAGGGGGAATTTCAACGTGGGAACGTGTCCAAACGCTGGTTTGGGGACACCAGAGCTCACAGGCAGGACCCAATCCATGTGTGTAGGATGGGTCCATCCTTCTCTTTAGCAGGGAGGAAGCCCCAAGAAACTGGGCAGGCACCAGCGCCGAGCAGCTCCCTACACTATGCTGGGATAACAGGCGATCTTCCCTCTTCCCTAAAGAGAATTTCCCCCTTGAGCAACAAAACCCACCCGCCGATCATTTGCCAACGGCGCTGCCCTTGGCGCCGCGTCTCCCCAAAGCACCGTCCCGGGAATTTTCAGGAATTKAAGGAATAAGGAGGAAGGCGGCGCRCGGGAGAGGGCTGCGCGTGGCGAGCCYGCGCGCCCTGGCACCTCTCCCGCGAGGGCAGCCAGGCCGGCGGCCGGCGGCGCGCGAGACRGCTAATGAGAGCGGCGGGGAAGGCGGCCGCGCGCGGGCGAGACGCCCCTCGCCCCAACAYCTACCTCTGCGAGAAGAATGAGCCGAGCTCAGCCGGGTTGGGAACGCGCTGACACCGGCCGCTCCTCCAAAGGACCCCCAAAGGGCTGCTCGGGCACCCCGGTGGAGAAAAGGCCTTTAAAGTGGGGCGCAAAACAGGAATGTGAGAGGGCCCAGACTCCTCGGGTGACCTCGGACACCCTGGGGACAGCCAGGGATGGCTGTCCCAGACAACTTCCCTGCTTTGGAGAGCGGACGGCGTGTGAAACCGGCCCCGGCCCTCCCGCCTGGATCGGTGCACGSACAATGCTGAACTCATCTGGAGACCTGCTCCTGCTCTTTGCTGTTTGACTCCCCCAAATCTCCCCATCTGTTGTTTTGGGGAGGTCTCTGAGCCMGTGTTCTCCTTCCGCGTGACCTACAGCCCCACATCCACAAGCACCTTCCCCTGCCCTCTTCTCTGACCCATTAGCCTAGCTTGGGTTGCATAAGCCACTTGTGTCACCCCARGTCCTCCTTTATGCAAACGCGCTGCGTATCCTAATTCCCTTCTCCTCTCAGGTCACACCCCCCTCACAACTAGTTTCTGCATCCAGAGGCTGAAGAAAGCAAGAAAAGGGGGATTCTTTCGCTTAGGATCCACTTCTGCCTGTAACAGACCCCAAACACAGCAAAACTGTAACGTTTCTGTAAAAACTCCAAGTAAAATCCACACCGCACCAGGATGGATTTTACTTAACGCGGAGCTGCAGTGCCTGGGGATCACTTTGGACCAGCCTCTTATCTTTCCAAACAAGCTCCGAGTGGATCTGCCACTGGAACAGRAGCTCCGCTTAACTTGGAGTCCATCCCCATCACAAGCTGAATTACAAACTGCATTGGCCTCAAGCGCACACAAAGTGGAAAGTTTTTCTTTTTCCCCACCCCAAAACCCAAGGCTGCGACCAGGACCCAACTGGAGAGGTGGCCACCCYAGAACAAACTGGGCTACACAAACTTCTGGGGTTCCACCAGCACCTTCGGTTTCACRGGGACAAAAAAAGCAGCTCTTAAAAGCCTAAAGGACTCGGGAACAAGCACCACGGGCTCCAAAATACTCCACGGATGAGCCAAGATCTTCCAACTGGACCCGGCAGGACGCTGGGGACAGCGTGGAACGAACGTGGTGAGGGGAAAGGCAACGGCTGCGTTGGCAGCTGCCACCTCTCCTGCTAGGAGCAGCTTTTGCAATAGTGCAACATGAGAGCGGCAGAGAGGGACCCAAGGGTGCTGGGCTGGGGACGTCTGCAGTGTTCCCAGCCCCACGCACAAGTGTTTCCTCCTCAAACTCCCTCCAGCAAATTGATAAGCAGCACAGGGCATGGAAAAGTCCAGCCTTTCCATCCCCGCCCAGGACGGAGCAAATTTGAAACGGCATCCTAACGGTGCAGAGCAGGGAGGCAAGGGCAAGGTGGGGAGGAAAACCACTGCGTCCTACCTGGGAACTTCTGGGACTCATCCAAGAGCAACATGCTGCTCAGCGCACCCGCCGAGGGGAGGTCTCGCTCTGCCCAAAGGGTCCCTCAGCTCTGCACGTCCCGGGGCTCTTCCAGACTAAAGTTTCCAGGCAACTCGCTCTCCCGCCACRCTTCAGGTTGCTGTGAGTAACTTTGCTTCAGAGCTCCGCGGGCTGCACTTGCCAGCAGCGGCAGGACGGGGCTTGGCGAGCACAGATCCGCCCCAAAGCCCGCCGCGCCGCAGGAGGGTGCCTCTTACATAAGGAGCTACAGCAACGCGGGCAGCCGAAGGAGAAAGTTTCCCAAGGAGAAAGTTTCCTCCGTGCCCGCCCGGAGCGGGAGCTGAGGCRGCGGCCGCGGGGCCCGGCGCGGAGCTCGGCCCCGGCGCGGAGCCCGCGTTCAACTGGTGGCGGCGGCGCGCGGGCAGCRCGGCGGGCGAATAAAATCCAGCTCCTTACATAACCGGGCGGGCTGGAGCGGGGCCCCGCGCGAGGGGAATCCCTACGGGCAACGGGGAGGCGCCAGCCGGCGCTGCGCTCGGCTCAGGGGCGAAAAGGCAGCAGCCAAACCCCAGGCAGCTCCGGCACGGCGCGAGCCCGGCCCGAGCAACGTGCTGCGCGCGGGAGGTGGTGCAGCTTGAGCCCAAGGGCTGCAAAAGCGGCCAGGATCTTTTTATTGCAGTTCTTTGCAACCATGGGAGCAGCCCGGCCGCTTTGCAACGCTGCCCGGCTTCACAGGAAGCCCGTCTTGCCCCGTTACAGCTATGCAGATTTTACCCGAGAWGAAAAGAAAAATCCAAGTGGATGAAGCATAAGGAGCTCGGTATGGAGACCGCCTGGCACCCACCACGGGTGCAAGCAGCCTGGCAGCTGCACGAGAGCCTAAGGTGCTGGTCGAGGGGCAAAGGAGGGACAAACGTGGCAAGCAAAGGCCGTAACCAAGGATCTTGCAGCCGACCTTATTAGGACTTTTTGTAGGRTGGGAATAAATAACCCAAACACAGCCTCCGTATCTGCCCTAATGGACTTCTGAGACGAGGAAGCAAGATTTAAAGGAAGTATTTGCATGGAGACACACAAACCTCTCACTTGCCAGCAACGGTTTAGAGAAGGACCTCCTGGTGGAGCTGGGGTTGTTACAGATAAGCCCAGATTTTGGCAAGGCCAACCTCACAGGCTGGATCCTCCTTCCCACTCAGGGTCCCAAGACCAACTCAACAACTTCAGCTGTTGGCAACCTGGGGTGCCGGGCTTTGAGAATCACCTGCTTTTTAATTAATATTGCACCATAAATTACAACTCCAGATCCTGTGAGCAAGACCTAAACCAACCAAGGAAAACCAAAGAAGTCCTTCCGTTGATAGCCAAGAGGTTTGGGCTGAAATGTAGGGGATAACATCGGATTGTTTTGCCCCAATTTCTGCTGCTAAAGAGAACGCAACAGAGTCGTGCTTTGCAAGAGSGATTTTGCCCTCTATTTTAAACCCAGTTTTCATCCACGTGCAAACTGGACCTAAATCACAAGCCCTAAGTAGGCAGAAAGGCCATTTCCCAATTATTTCTAGTGGCTTTAACTTAGCCATTTAAAACTTTAAATGTTTCCTGTACRCAAAGATCACCTGCAGATGTTTTAATTGCTAAAGTTGTTCTGACAGGGAATCAAACCAAAAGTTGCYGTGCACCTAGCCCCAAAAGATGTTATCTCACAGCTCTCTCCTCTCTGCTTGCCATTTGCATACTTCCAAGTGAAAATAACATCTTCTGATCTTTAAACTCCTACTTGGAATTTTTTTCGTACTGAGTCAGTGAACTGCATGCTCAAGAAAATGAGAACAAGACATTTTCAGCATCTGCAGAAGAAATTACAGTTATTAAAATGAAAAAAAAAAGAAGCGGATATTGCATCAAAAAGCTTTGGGCCAAACCATCAGGCAGACGCTTCAAAAAGCTCAAATTTCGATCAAGGCAGCAAATTAAAATAGCAAATAAAGAGAAGATCAGTGACGCAATACTATAGTTTAAGCATTTGAAGAATAGTCGTCATTTAATTCAAAGTTTCCTCTCCCACCAAGCTTGCCAATTCTTCTCRGCCAAAAATACTGTACATGCACAACACGTAGCTGTGCACACAGATTATTTAAGTGGAGTTAAGACAGCAAAGCCGGATGAATTATGGAAAAGGGAGACCAAGGAGTTGTTGTGCAGTTCCATCTCAATGGGAAAGCCTGCCCGGCTCACCTAGAAGGAAAAGGGGCATTGCTGAAAATGTCAAGTGGAGGATTTGGACTCTGGTTTCCTCCAAGGCTCATGAGACCTGGGCAAAGTCACGTTGTCCCTTCCCTACTATTATTTTGCGACCCTCAGCATTACAGGAAAGCAGCCGAACACAGCATATGCTCATCAGACACACAGCAGTGATGAAGGTGCTCCTATTCCTCTCAAAACCAGGTAAAACTTCCTCTTTTAAATCTTCTTAACTATACAGGCAGCTGCGAAAGGCATCAAAGTCCTGCAGCTGGCTACATGCTTGCTGACCCTCGAGTCACTCTACTCCAATAAATCACATTTAAAYATTCTGATCTGCAAGGATACATATATATGTGTGTGAATTTTTTTTTTTTTAAGATATATATATTTAAGCTAATGCAGGTTCCCATGACACTTTGGTAATGTTTAAACACAAGTGGGACATTCATTCACGGGTAAAACACTTGGCATACAGAGAAGCTGACTTTTGTGTCTCTCAGATATCCCATGCCCCATCCTGTTTGCATGCAGCTCTTGGCTTGCAAGACCTTCTGCAGAAGGTTACCACAAGCATTAAAATCTAATTAAGAACTGCAAAATAGCCAGCAGTGCAGAGAAGTCGGGTCTGGTTACCCACATTTACCAGATTAGGGTCACTGTTGGGCTTCGGATTTATTTCTGAGTAGAGGTTTGTTACCACCATGATGTTGATCTCCAGCACTGCCCATGGACCCTTCTAGAGAGCTCCTTGCAGTCCCAAGTAATGAAAATAAAAGCAGCAAAAGACAGAAAAGCTCCTAAATAAAGGTGGAAAAACAGATGTCTGTCACCTCTCCTGTCCCCAAAACTCACATCATGCTCTGCAGACCGAGGCGCAGGCTCCCACTGCTGTGGCCTGGGGAMACACAGGACACAGGAGAGCTGGAAAATCAAGGAATCCTCCTCACCTCCTTCCGTGCTTTGCTAGCACATCCACTTGCTAGTACAAGAAGGTCCATGCAGCCCAAGGAAAAATTAAATACCTTGTGCTCTCCAACAGTGGCTCCTTTTATCCCTCCTCCTGCCCTTATAAACGTGGATGCAAAATGACACCACACGGGGTATTATTTAACCAAGTATTGCTCAGAGACTATTATCTTTTGCCTCTGCCTCTCAGTTTCATGCAGGTGAGTAGAGCATGACCCAATTTAYGGGAATAGCTCAAGCTGAAAGGGAAAAACTCATGGAAATGAGCAGAGGATCCTGCTAAGTGAASAGATTGATACCAACCAAGCTAAGTGAACAGATTCATACCAACCAAGCTCCTCTGCTGCCCTGGGAGGAGAGGAATTTGCTCCCTCTTCAATCCAACACGCTCATCTGGGCACTCCCACATGCAGAGCTGGGTTTGGTTCCAGCACGTAGTGGGGTTGGACAAGAGTTGGGAGGAGAAGCCCACGGAGAAGCACCGTGTCCCCATAGGGAACGCAGAGTCTGGTGCTCCAGGAGGAGGCTGCTTCGGAAACGCCGCTCCCAAGGTCTGTGCTCATTAATCTACTCCTCCACATCACGTTAGGAGCAGATTTACCAAATAATTTCAGCTTTAATAACACCAGGTACTAACGAACTTTCTACTAAGTATGGTATTAACCACTTACTTCTCCCTTTAGGTTAGGTCAGGAAATTATCACGTCAGCTGCAAAAAACTGCACTTTCAGTCCAATAACAAGCCCCATGAGGATGCAGAGCTGAACACGACCTCAAATATAAACCCCTTCTTGCTGCTGTTTTCTGAGAACTTTTCTTTTTCTCCAATATCCAAGCAAAAATTACGCACAAACCTCATCTAGCTGCTGTCCTTCACCAAAASGGACTTTTTTCTAGTAAGTGCCCAAGAAGAAGTGAAGATCTTAATGAGCCTGAATTAACAGTGTKAATCATCTGAGTATTCCTGGTCTGATATTCCCAGGAACTAAAAGCTCGAGCTCTTAATAGCGCACGCTCAAGTTCAAACACAAGGAGCCATGGAACAAACAAGCTGGAATGTGCTCCAGGAGCAAGAGGTGATATTCCTTGGATCCTTCATGACGCTACTAAACCTCACGGACGGGGTGAGCAGGGATTACAGAGGGCAAGGTGAGGACAAGGGTCTCTCTTCCTCCTCACTAACCTCTGTGTCAACCTGCCTTCAATGTGGAGGTGAGACTTGACCCCGACGCCTTCCTGCTATGATGGAGCTGCAGYCCAAGCTGATGTCCTCCAGCCTCTCAGGGTTTGGGATTCTGTCCCATCAACACAGGTGAGTCCCAAATTCACCCCTCAGAGTCCCGGGGTTCACACTAACCCTACACAGGGCAGTTTTGTTTTGCTCCAGCACTTTGGCGTGGAGCAAATAACAAGCACAAATGTGATAGGGAAGAGGGACTGCCTCCATCCATCATGGAGCTACCACCACCCCAAACCTGGGGACAAAGGAGGGGACAAGACAGGCAAAAATAACCAAGATGAGCAACACAGGGCACAACCCMAGGGTAACAGCGGGTAGGTCTTGGCAGCATCACAGCTGCAGTTGTTTGGGCTATTGTTTGGTGTTTTCTGGTATGTGTGTACGTTAAAAACTGTACAGTTTGTTGCCTGCTGTACCCCCTCCTTGCAAAGCAAACACAACCGGTAGCCTTTGAGGACAGTACATGAAGGCCTGTGCCCAYAAGGACGCCTTGCACAACACTGAAACAATCAGTTTCTTAACACTTTTCACCCTGGGCAGCACTTTAAAAACATGTTTAAGGCAGCTCAAGAGGCGGGAAAAGATGCAACCTGCCACCCCTATAATGGCGGGTTACATGTGCAAATAGGAGACTATCAATTCTATACACTTTGATCACAATAATCCAAAGCCATTCGGGAAAAAAAATGCAGAGCCAGAGCACGACAGAGGGCTTCGTTCCAACGCGCAGGAGTTTTCCTCGGGAAGGCTCCGAGGGATGAGCGGTCCCTGCCTTTGAAATGATCAGCACCGCAAAACTATTAATTCCGCACCCAAAATAGACCGAAAAGCTGAAACCAGACTAAACGTGCAAGGCCCGAGTTGCTGCCAACACTGAGACGACCCAATATCAACAGTTTGGGTAATATCACACGCAGCTTGAAAGATTCTTGAGGAGTCATCATCACTGTCAAAATACAGAAGGCCTAAATGCCCCAAACACAGTCACTATTTCAAAAYGGAACAAGCAAAACTTCCAGTTTTATAATTGCTATCATTACCTCCCATTAAAACAATAATTTTCAGTAAGGGAAAAATCTAAGCAAGCTTTAGCCCTTCCAAGGAAATAACCATGGAGAAGTAGGGATCTTTTGGATCTTGTAGTGCTGGAAACAAGCATGGGTCCTTGTACAGCAGGGGCAGAGGACCCTCCACCCAGAGTTCCTCATGAAACATCTTCAGAATAACCAAAAAAGCAAAAGGAGGAACAATGTGGCTGGGGAGGGGCAAACTTCTCCAAGAGATGGGGAAAATTAACCTTTTAAAATGATTAAAAGTAATTGCACKCTCCCCAAGAGGATTTGCAAGAGGTGACCTGCACCTGAAGCTATAAACATCAGATGGGCAAAAGTACCTCCTTTCATTTCTCAACTGATTTTTTGGCCAATTACATGTAAATTGCCTTTTAGTGCTCCTCAGCGTTTCCTCCTTTGGTTAAAATTTATTTTTAATCAGTTACTACAGAAATGCAAAGCATAAACACGTTTCCAGTGTTTTCTACTAAGGTCTGAATTTAAATTATAGCAAAGAGCTTTTATTAAGGCTTAGCAATGTGCTGATATACACAGGATAAGCCCAAGAAATGATACGAGTATTCAGTTGCAGCAACACTGATGTACACGATAAAATACATAGGTCTGTGACTAAAACYATGGGGGATGGATGGTCCTTTGGACATGAAAAAGTTGGTTCCTTTTGCTCTGCTGCCCTGGGAACTCTCATATCTGAGCTAACACTTCCATTTCTGCTATTTTCCCAGTAAAGCCACTGAATGATTAAAATCCGAGGAATAAAATTCACGTGTGCAAACATTTTACATGCATTTTATATCAATACAGCAGTTTCCATCAGCAAGTTACGGAAAGAATTAAAAAATAAGTAAAAAGCACACACACACACACACACACACACACAAACGACAAGCTGCTTTGAAACCAAAAATACTTCAGGAACAAGGAAGCAAGAGAAATACCTGCCTTTACCACATTCTGTGCTCAGAAAAACAAGTCCAAGCTCAGAAGGCTGCAGCAGGGGCATTTGAAGACCTCTGCATTTTTTGAAGTTATTGAAAGTCATTGTTTTAAAGGAAGGGAACACAGAGGCACCCCCATAGGCAGCTGTGTTAGGATAAAGGGAGCTGGGGGGCAAAGAGAGCTCAGAGAATTTCCACYTGAGCCACGTGCTCTTTTTTGCAGCCCACAGATCATCATCCCTTCTGTAGATTTATCCCCATAAGTTGATTTATTTACTTCTTTTTTTGTTGTTTTCCCAGAACCTATAGTCACTTCAGCAATTCTATCCTCCTTACGGGCTGTGGYTTTGGTTTGGTTACACAATGGAAATGTTTTTGGCCAGGAGTCCAAATTTAACCTACATTAAATCCCTATTTAAACTATAAACTAACACAAACACTTCTCCCTACCAATTCCCAGACAGATCCTAACCCTTATGTCGTCTATAGCRGTGTCTCTCACCAAAATTAGTAACACCAGTTTTGTGTAACGAACGTATGTGCAGATTCACACCTCCATCCACTTACCATTCTCATCAAGTAAGTCTTCCTCGTCATCCCCATCGTTGTCCTCCTCCATCGCCTCCTCCTCATCTTCCTCCTCCTCCTCTTCCATATCCTCCTGCTCCAAGTCCGGGTCCAGGTCCGGATCACTCCCTGAGATTGACTCGTCTGACATGATTCCCAGTGGTGCTCCTTGTGCATTACCTGCTCATGTTCTACCGTGAGGCAGCCCTGGGAGAAGAGGAGAGATCCATATGTGAGGAACTCGCTACATCCCATCCTTCCCAAGGCTCAAAATCATACTGGAATTACAAATTTGCTACCAATTTTTTAAGTAATGCTCATATCAGGCTGTGGGCAAAATCGTGTGTATAAAACAGAGGCATTAAGTGATGCAGCTTGATGACAGAGGTCTTGATATCAGAAGCAATATCAGAACCTATAGATTAACTAAGCACTCAAAGCAGTCTCTCTCTTGGTGTTCTAGACACAGATGCAGCAACCTCTTATTATACAAAAAGGCAGAAATAAATACTCTAGGTAAACAGTTTCAGAAGACAACAGTCCAAATGTGAGGCGCAGTAAAAGGCTGGGAATTCAACACTGCTTCCCAGTGTCCYGGGCACCCACAAACATCATCACCCTACACAGGGCAGGGCTCCAACAGGCACCCTGTCCTGACCYGGCTCTGCCTGCTCTGAAGTCACCCAGGCACTTTGTGCAGCCTGAAGTCACTGTCACCTTAATAACTGTGCAGACCAATGCAGCAACGATCCGGCTTTTAAAGGTTGTACGTGGCTTTGCAGAAGAGGAAAAGCAAACACAAAGGATGGACACATCAAAGGGGAAATTGGGATTTTCTTCCTCTAAAAGAAAAGACACGAGCTGGCTGTTAAGTCCTCCGTTAAGCTACTCCAGGTCACCACTAATGAAACTGTGGTACAAAAGCCTGAAGATTAGGCCAAGGCGATGCCAAAGTGACAAATTCATCGGTTCTGACCACGCGSTGCTACGTCAGGACACAGACTCCAATCTGGGGGCTCCTCTTCCACGTTCACGGCGTTATCCTAAGGGAGCTGAGCACAGCGGATGAGAAGACACCAACACACCAGGAAAGCAAGGGAAGCCATCCCGGCGAACATAAAGCAAAGGATGCATTCAAAAACCAAGGTGGAAAAAAGCCCTAAATCTGAATTAGCTCAAGYAAAGCGGGGCCAGGTTGTCCAGACTCATTCAGCTTCTGTGGCCCAGCACCACGAGCTGCTCCCAACAAACACCCGGCTCAATCCTGCATTCGCTTCCAGACTGCAGCTTGTTTGGGCTTTTTAAGGCACTCCAATGTCCCTTTCCAGCTGCTACATGATCCAAATTAAAAGGAAAAACATCGGTTTACTCTCAAAAATAGCCGGCCTGGGTTCAAACCTGTAATTGTAAAAGGGCCYGGGCTTTCTCAGGGCGCAGGGGGAGGCAGTCGCTGCTGCTACCCCGGCGGCTGCTTGACGGTCACCTGGGATCTCAAGGGGATTTATTTAGTTGCACGTTGCCCACGCTGGGCTGCAAAGCTGCCTGCCAGAAACCTTCTCAAGAGCAACTTTGTGAATAAAAAGTTGACGTTCTGTTCTTTTAGCAAATTTAAGCATCAACCGAAAAAACTGAAGTAGAAACAGCACCGAATAAAATTAAGAGTTTAGGTTTTGTTTACAAGTCCAAAGTAAGGCTTAGGACAGCTTGGTCCTAAACATCAGCAAACATCAGAATCTCTCTCACTTAAATCTATCAACACCCCTATTTTATACTTTCCTGTAGAAAAGCTGAAGACGTCATTTAAAAGGACGCATATTCACCCAATAAAGAGCAGGGTTTGTTATTGAGTGATACTGGCCCAGCAGCTCCCCTTCAACCTGTTAACTCCAGGAGCAAGAGGAGCAGTTTTCCCAAAGGAGAAATCCCCAGGTCCGCGCCCGAAGCCACCTTTAATCGACTGCTTCAAGGTTTAAATCACTTCTCCCTTTGCTGCCTTGGGTTATTACAGCTCTAGCAAAGCAGTTTCTCAGCTGTGATTCATGGGCCGCCGGGGCTACGTGGGGAAGAAGAAAACCCTGCCTTTATTCCCTCTTATTCAGCTCGCAACCATACGAAACACCGCTAATTCCCTTCGGAAGCAACAGGAATATTATACTGGAGAATGGAAAAAGCAGCAGCCTGGGATTACAAGTGAGGGGGCAGAAGGGCGTCTGAATAACCCTTCTGAGCAAGGGACGGGTGCTCCAACGTGGGGACACGGGGACAACGCATCTAATCTTGGCCCATGTCTCTCGCAATGTCCAGGAGCCGCTTTGGACACGGGGACGGATTGTGGGGATCCTGCAGCAAGGGTGGGGTGAGGAATATAAAACCCCACATAAAACCCCTACCAGCCAAGCACCCCGCGAGCCCCCTGCGCCAGGGAGCTGCTCTGCTGTGACTCCGACCAGGAGGAAACAGGGGCTCTGCCCACGGCATCAGCAGCGGCTTCCACCCCGTCTCGGAGGGYGCTTCCATCCCAGGGCAAATTCCTTTTGTGTTTGCATATCAAAGCACTCGTTATTTGGCTACGGGATGGTGTATGGTTTTTAAAAGCAATGTGGGGCCCGTGAGGCTAAGGAAAGCGGGTTCCTACAAATCCACTCTTTTGAAACACTCCCTGGGTCCTCACCTGCAAAATGCCGTATGTGCAAGAGCGGTTTGTTCCACACCAGGGAAAGTATCAGGCTGTCTGGGGCCAAAAGCACATGAAGAATTTGGCTTCCTGTAACTACTGACTTTCTTTTGCATTAAAACCATCACAAGCAAAGAAAAGGTCAGTCCCTCAATTCACCTCTATAGATTTTGCCCAGAGCACCTATGGTTAGAGAAGAGCCATGAGGACCTGCGAAAGGAGTGAAATCCAGAGCCGAGATTTCAAGTAACGGGGAAAGTTATTCCCCATGTGAAAAGCAGGACAAGGTACGTCAATATTTTCAAATTATACCGAATATACTTTATAAAGCAAATTACTTTGGGGTAAATTTGCCCACTCTGCATTAGAGACAATAATTCCCAAACTCCAGAAGGCTGATTATAGAAGTAGGAAATGCAGCTTGTGGGAAAGGTCTAGCGAGGCTTTCTTTGATAGGTGCCCAAACAGTGGCAGGAAGGTCAAGAAAGAAATATAAACCAGCCTGTGTCACTGGGAAGTGAGCAATACAGCATTGCACTTTAAATAATGCTTGTTTGATTTATATAGTTCTCAGAAAAAGCCAAATTTGACTTCTTACTGTATCCCTCCTCCAGCAAAGGGAACTGCATCAAGAAACGAAAATATTCCTTATGCCACCTACAGTTTACCAAAGAAACTTGAACACAAGCAAGAAAAGAAAGGGGAAAAAAAGTCTGCAGTAGGAGGGAATGGAAATAAACAGTTTTGAACTCCTTTGATATAAAGATGACAATTAGCATATGGCAGTTCCAAACGGCTCCAGTCTGCCAAGGCATCAGGCACCAAACTAATTTTTATGGATTCTGCTGCAGATTTAAGATCCATAGAAGGAGTAAAAGGTACCAGAAACAAGGGTTTCTTCTACAGCACTCGAGATCTTTGSCTCTCTCTCAGATCAGGTCTAACTAAGCCAGTAACTGGGATCATTATCAATCCTGTCGAAATAATCCCGGAGCGCTTGTTTTGGTAACACTCGGGCTCGACAAAAGAGACAATTCACTCGGGAAGCAACTGGATGCAAGAGCCTCCAGGGTTTGCTCCTAGGAACCAGAGAGCCGCTTTGGTCGCATCATATCGTGGTGCCCCAAAACCTGCCACTGCTTTGGATGTGTCGGTTTGCCAGGGAGAACGGGGCTGCTCACCACCTCTCCGCCTGGAATATGGAAAAAATGYAATGTATTTTTTAAAGAACCAACTGCACCCTCGCACAAAAGGCCCAGGTGGAGATGATAAACACTATTGCACAAAAGAAACGGAGCCAGGAGTCTCTCCTGTACGCACATGACGTTGCTCAGCCTTCAAGCCACRAGCGTGACGCCCCATACACGGGCTCAGCAGGACAATGCAAAAGGAGACATACAAATATTAGCATTAAAATAATATATCTCAGGGGTTGCAGGAGCATTTSGGAGAACACACCCCACTGTTCAGGCCCGGTGAGAATTAAACTGTGTATTTTCCCTATGGACAAACTCAAGCACATGCAGGGCAAACTCAAACACATGCAAATGCAAAAGGCCATCAGAGCAGATGCTTAAAAGACACTGTAAGGTGAATAACACTGAGATAATAATCTAGGAAAGCAGCTAAGAGTCACTGCTGGCAACTGGACATAACTTGGAGATAAAAAACGCTCCTATCTGCCAAATTCCTAAATTCCCTAAACTTTMATAAATACTCAAAATGTCTTTGGAAGTCCTGGGTCTTACTGGATGGATGACACCCTACAGACACCCCTATCAACGCGGAGTCCGTATTTTATGCTTGCAAGTGAAAGATCAAGAGCATCTGCTGCAAGCTGCAAAAAAGAAAACTCTTAAGCTTTTGTGTTTTTCTTCTCAAAATAATGTGTATTTCTTCTCAAAAATGTTATTTGGGTATTTCTTCTCAAAAAACAAGCGCAAGCCCAACTGCTCAATCGCTTTCCATGTCTGCTCTCCTCGCAAAGCTCATTTTGGGCCCACAGAAGCTGCTTGACAAGGAGCCAAGGGCAGGGAGGGAGGACAGAAGGCAGCGCCGGGACGCCGGCCGCTCCGGGCTCCCCGCTGCTGTCCCAGGCCAAGGGGAGCGYGCGGCGCGAGAGCGGCATCCCCCCGCTCTGCTACCTGCTCAAACAAACCAGCCTGGACTTTCTGAGCCCATCTCTACCTTTCTCCCCTCTCCAAATCAAGGTTGATGTTTTTTTCACTCTGTCATGTCTTAAGGATAGCAATTCCGGATCATTATTTCAATCGTTCTTCATCTGGGCCGAACTCAGAGATGTGCAGAGCAGCTTTAACTTTCCTTTCCATGGCTGTTCTTGCATGCAATTAATAGCACTTGCTAAGAGGAAAAACGAGCGAGCTGGCACTTGCAGTGTGGATTTACAGGCAACGCTGGGACACTGCATTTGATTTCCCTCCTAATTCTCTCTCCGCAAGATGCAAATGGCAAAAAATGGAAGACTTCCTAGCAGATGCACTTTCTGACCACAATACAAGTAGATATATACATTAAGAGGTCCAACATTAGCAGTCAAACATCTCTGGATCCCATTCTGTTAAAATAAGCATTTCACTAACCCAAAGTACTGATTYAGCTGGAATATAGGATCTCCTTTCCTCCTTGTTTTCCAGGAGTGCTGGGGCAGGTAGGAGGGGAAGGAAAAGGGCACCTCCAAACAGTTTTGAGATTTTGGGGTATTGTTTTCAAGAGAGGATAAGAAAAAGGAATTTCTTACAGAGTTAGCACAAGCAAGCAGATGGATCACTTCCTTAATGCTCTGCGTTCGTTATTTTAAGCAGTCAACTATTGTCATTAGAGAATAAACAAAATCAGATCACGTATTAACAGCCTCAGCTCCCCACATTCCTTGGAGAACAGGATGTGGACAGAGGCTTAAAACTGCTGGCTGGGGGATATTTTCCTATGCAGCGTCTGAGAAGTTCCAGAGTAAAGAGCTTCCCAAATTTAAAAAACAACCAACAACTTCYCCAGGAAATTCTCCTCTAGAGATAACAGGGCCACAGCCCAGGATCCAGGATAAAAGCAGAAGATGTTCTCCTCCGGGCTAATGATTTTTCCCCTAATATTTCACTTCCAAAGCAGCTAACTTCTGCACCCTTAAATCACCTYTACTGCATGCAATGATCCTCTTGCCACTCCGTTTTAATGCAATTGCTCTASCCTCCTCGGAGCTTATGCTACGTTTCATACACTGAGCACACTGCRAGCTCCTGATTTTGTACCTATTTTTTGGTCCTGTGCTCCAAGGTTATTGACACCTACAGACAASAAGCTTCCAACCTGTTTGATGGGGCAGCATTTTGATATAAGAAAATATCCCCTGTTGCTTCCATAGTCCCTCTACCAAGAGGAATGTTCATTCCCTGCAAAAACAATCCAACCTGTCACGTTTTGCATGCGAGGAACCTAATGCTACCTCCATCTTTAGAGAGACTCTGAAAGAGACTGACAGTTTGTAGATTTTACAGGCACCCAAAGGGTAATAAACATTTGGCCTTGGTCAAGTTGTGCATTTTCTCCCAGGTCAAAAAGAAAGTGGCTCTTTGTATTTACAAACACTGATCAAAAGGACGGAGCACGGGCCTAGAACATGAATCTCCTCATACTTMAGCTTCTCCTTCTTCCCTTTTCTGAAAGGGTCCAGGTATCACTGGGTGACTCACAGCTGCAGGGAGAGGTATCTGCTTCTGAAGTTCCTCCTGGTTTTTAATTGCAAAAAGAAAAAAACAATCAATGTAACTGTCACACCAGGGGCAAAGGAACCTTAATCGGCACGAGACTTTTGAGGCACTGCAAATACCTCTCTCCCCAGTGCAAATATTTCAAAATCACCTAGATCTCAAAGTAAAAACCTGAAACCCTTCCTCATGTAGGCTCCTAACAACATAACATATTTAATTATAGCTCCTGTGAACAGGTCCTCACAATTAGGTGTGGGTACTATTACTAGAGGACAAAAGGAATAAAGTTCTCTTCTGGAAGGAGGAAGATGAGGAGCCTTCACCTACAAAACCTGGTAACCAGCACTGACAGAAATTCCCTGGGCCAGGACTCCTCAATGAACTCGAGATCTCTAGAAGGAAACAACTACAAGGGCACAGGAATYCATCCACACCATCCCTGCAACCAAGGACAAACAGGTAATTTCTTTAAACTGAGCAAGAGGAATTTGTTTCTGCTGTCATCCCCTTGCCTGAGATCAGGAACTAATAATTAGTATTTAAATTAAAAGAACCCCAAATCTCCATCTCTCTCCTTTCATTTGCATGATTCATACTCTATCACACTTCGAGTAAGCAGACATCCCAAACTGACCTGGAAAAGTGACTTTTTCCAGAATTTTTCTTTAACCACCAGGATTTTGTTTTGTTCCATCTCAGAAACTTTTGCTTTACCTGCTTAGAAACTATGGCTCCTGGTACCCACAGCTTCCTCCACTTCAAGTCTAGTTTCCTCAGAAGAGCGGGGTCTCCTGCCCTATCCTACACATCTTAAGGCAGCTGTGGTGTTCTGCCCGTAAGGACATGTTGATATATACATATCCTCATGCAAATTCCCTGCTTGCTTTGCTCTTGTTCCACCTGTTCCCTTTCCAACACTTGAACTTCACCCAAACAGCTCAAGGCGCTTCACCATCCTCACCACCAAGTCAAAGCCCTAAAACCTTCTTTCCTCTCTTCCCTTTTTTAGGGATGGAGTTGCTGGTGTCATGTAGGAGGAGATCCTTCAATACAAGAGGATAAGATGGATTCCCATTCCTCATCTCTTCTCCCTGAAGATCTCACCCCTGACTCCTGGATAATCAATTCTGGTCCCTCTCAATCTTCCCTTCCCTAAAGAACAAGAAAGCTYGAGTTAGCTGATAGTGTTCACAAGGAGCAGAAGCAAAAGACTGATGAGCTTCACAGAGAAACTATTTGTTTCTCCTCTGTCACATTCTTTTTCCTGTGCTGCTGAGCTTTGTAGAACAGTATACACAACCAAAAAGCCACCCACAATGAAAACAAAAACCTAGACCCTACAAAGGAGTTCAAAAAGCCCAGGACACCATAGACTAGAGCTTCATTTCGCTAGCATATAACAAACAAAACCTAGTTGACATACGGTCAGTGATGGGGAGGTATCAATACTATTTTTATTCAAGAAAGACATCCAAGAGAACTTTCAAACCCATTTTCTTCCAAATCAAGATAAATATGAAGGGTTTTTTTTTAGTTTAAATTGAATATTACTAATTTCTGTAAAACTAAAACAAATATGTATGTTAGATATTTTTTGTACCTCCTGGGAGTTTAAGGAGGTCAGAAAAAAAAAAAAAGCATGTTAGCTAAACTGCAGCTTCTTCATCTTCACATCTCACTCTTCCCCAGCTCTTGTGGTGTATTTTTTCCCAGACAACAGCAGTTGGAGATAAAGTAGCAGGAGTTGAAAAGTTAAAGAATGATATAAAGTTTTTTTTGAGGAAGATTATATTGCATCTGATTTAAAACAGCAAGAGCCCAGTAACCAATTTAAAAATACTAGCATCTTTCATTGTTTTCAGAACCATTCTGGTTTGCAGTGATTATCTAAAAACATGGAGAGGATGGAAAGAAAGAAGTTAGAGCCTAAGTTTTCTCTGTGGCTTCCCAATATGTGCCAAGAGCCATCCAGAACGCCTCAAAGAGCCCAAAAAACGACACCCCAAGCTGCAACAGGGCTCTCCACATGCCTCGGGTTGCAGCAGATTCCCTGGGGCCAGTAGATTCCCCAGCCAGACTCCACCAGCCCTTYAGAGAAGCATCTGCCTCCAGCAGCCCTGGGCAAGGAAGGAAAAAACGCAAACAGGGGGAGGGACCTTCACCCTTGGAACACCTCCAGAACTAAGCAGGTAAAAGGAGCTATGGAGAAGCCAGAAGATCACATTTTTGCACCCAACATCAGCACTTGTAAGGACGTAAAGACTGCAAGTAAAGAAAGATTGCTGGTTCAGACAACTTCCAGCCAGGAGGGGCTTCCGAGAGGAAAAACAAGACAGGATCCTCTCAACAGACAGATTTTATCTGTATGTCTCACTGCACAGGATATCCCAGAAGTGCAAAGAAGAGAATAAAAGGCCCTTCTCTTCCTCATGAAGTTTAATATAAGCAACAGTGGAGGAACAGTAGCTCCTGCTAAGAGAAGGCTCAGAGGAAGCAGCCTCCTCCAGCAAGTCTCTTCCGTGGAGAAGAAAAGACATTTGCCCTTCCCCAAAACCAACGGGCACATCCACAGCATGTGGATGCAAAATACTGCCACATCCTCAGGCATGGGTTCAAGCTCCAAGACAGCTCCAAAACTAAGCAGATCACTTCACTAAACTCCAGTTTGAGCCCAAAGAGACATCTAACCTCATGATCAGGTCAGGTCTGCTCGGCATGAGCAACTGTCCCTATACCATGGCCCCACACCTGATGTTTCACCAACGCCTTTATCATGAAAGATATTTCAGTTTAACTTGATAACTTCAAGAGATGAGATATCCTGATTTCCCTTAATAAAGTACAAGCATCTTCCTAATGCCTCCAGTGATTAATCACACTCATTGTTAACAATCTGTGCCTCTTTTTCTAATTTAAAATAATCTTTTTTTCCCCCCTGTTTCAGATACTAAGAGCTCTCATATCTGTTTCCGCTAAATTAAAGGACCCTCTGGTGCACAGTCTGCTCTGCCCACGAGAAATTTAAATACCTCACGACAAGCTAAACCAACTGGGCACTCTCAAAAATGTTTTAACCCCAGTGACTTAATCATCCAAGCAGCTTTTCAGCCATTCAATGCCCTCCTTTCTTTCAAGTATCTCTTTAAAAGCACTAACACTGAAGCTGGTTAAAATATTCCCGAACCAACTTCACTTCCGTAGTCCTATTCAGCACTTCCTACTTAAGCACCTAGCCAGGGATGGGAACTGCTAATAAAAAAGTAATTAGCCTGCCCCTAGCAGCTCCCACTCGTACATTACTCGGAGGGCTCACATTCCATCATGTGTCTGCCACGGCCCCTCCATCCTTTCCAAGGTCACTGCTTTCTGGAGGCAAATTTCCTCCTCCTAGAGCCAGGGGCTGCCGTTTTCCCTGCGAGACGTGTAACTTTGCGCTGAGCCTCTATAAAGGCATTTTTGTCCATGTTAGACCCAGKTAAGCAAACAATTCAGGGGACACAGCACAGCTGGCCTTCCTTCTCCATGCCTCACTGCTCCCTTAACATCAACGTTATTTAAATCAAAGCTGTGGATTTAAAGCAGGCTCTTGGATTACACATTCTTCCAGGCCACTCCTGAAAATACTACAAAGTGCTGGACCACATACAAATCCCAGAAAAAAAAAAAATCTTCTATTCCTCTTGTTTCCCACTTTTGCTTTCAAATCAACCCTAGGGCTCTGTGACCATAAACGAAGTCACCTCCATTGAACGAGACTCATTTTTCAACAGCACCCTCACCAATTCGCATCAGAGAAATAATATATTATCCTATAAACTCCATATATATATGTACCCACACAGCRTGTGTATACATATTGTTTTTTCTTTTGCAAGAATTGTTATTACAAGCTTTTTGATCACGCAGATCCCTGGCAGATCATCRCCCCTGATCAGCCACCAGGCAGCTGCCTCTACATCAGTCATTTTGAGTAAATCCTCCCTTCAGGCCCCCTCAATTGGGCACTTTTTCAGCAGGGCCCTGTTCTCCACATGGATTCAGCAGTCTACAAGAGCACCTCCACGCTGCTATCCCCTTTGTCAGCCGCATGATTAAGAGTTTTCTTGGGCTGTGAGTTTTTTGGTGCTTTAAATATTGTCCTTTGAGTGCCACACACAACCAGACAAGGTTGTAAATATCAATACACTTCGTCAACCTATTTATTCTRTATTTGACAACTCCAAGCATAATAACCCACACTCAATTGATACCAGTAGGCTGGACAAGACTAAGGGTCTAAAAGACTGAAGAAAATCTTTAGAAATCAGGCTTCAGAGAGAGAGTCACTCATCACAGTCCCAATGGGCCAGAAAAGCCTTCTTCACAAGCCACAATATAGACAAGGGAAGAAGGTGCAAGTCAGGATGATGCTCCTTCCACCAGGTTTCTATTGTTTCCCACCCTGTGCCTGCCCTGCAAACTCTTTGTATTTGATCAGTCATATTGGGCAAGGAACGGAAGGGCTCGGCAGCTTCTGTTAATCAATTCTGTCCCTGTCTAGCTCCAGCTCTTTGTTAATTAGATCAAGCTCGCTCTCCGCAGAGAATGCCAGAGCAACGGTATCTGCCTGTAATCTGCCAAATCACGACAAAAACCTCTTTAATTGCTTTTATAAGTTTGGTGCCACTCTTGTTATGTAAAAGCGCGCTCTGTTTTGCATGTTAGGCCTTGATCAAAGTCCTCCTCGTGCTCAGCGCAAGCCTCGGTGTATTTCCAACACCAGAAAGCAGATGGATACATCGAGCTTTTCCAACTTCTATCTTCTACTTATCTGCCAGCAAAAGGCCACTAGCACTGAACTAATTAGAGTCCTTCTGCTAATACGCCCGCTCCTTGRCTAGAAACTTCAGTTACAGCAGGATAAAGAGCTCTGGCCACTCCACCGCAACTACCAACGCTCAGTCTGACTGCACACGGGCRTGAGGACAAGGACGGGGTGCTCTTTATGTATTCTGAAAACTGTACTAATAACATCTATTCTACAAGCCACCCTGACAACATCTCTGATGTTTCTTGGCTTCATTTGGAAGCAGCTAGCTAAAAACCTTCCCCTTAAGATTTCCGTATCTTTGAACGATGTTTTGAGTCATTAAGTTATTCAGCACTTTCGCTCTCCAGCGTGGGATCAATATTCGCTCTAAACAGACACATACCAACCTTTAAGTCTCTTCTGGTGTTTGGAAAAAACAATTTTCACTATTCTCTGCGTTGGTGCCTTCTTCCTTTCACTCCTCCTGCATTCAGACTTGCAGATACACCTGCAGAACAGGAAGTTTGGGACAAGCTGAAAGGCCACCACACACTGCTTCAAATCACAGCTCCTAATTGCACCTTTTGGGGGATGCTGAAAATGCTGTTATTACATTTAAAGAGATCTAACTTCTCTGTTTCTTTATTCTTTTTAAGATGAGTTCTAGCCGACTTCAAAATACCACAGGAATTTGGGAGGTGTCAGACTGACCCCGACTCCAGCATTCGCATTGAACACGAGCAGGATTTCAGTTGTCACAGCTGCACTGAGATTACAAGTGCACTGAATCAGTCTCACTTGCAGGATTAACCTGACATTTTGCTGTTCCACTTTAGATGTAAAATTGAGTCAATATTATATCTACCCTTCAAGAATTACTAAAAGCCCAATTTTCCATGCTTTGAGGTATTTTCTCCATAGGCTTTACATCTGTACAGCTAGATACTGTGTCCATCTTTTCATACTTTCTTTCCCACAACTTGCTTCAACTTTGACACTCTAAGCCTGTTTGCAAATACGTACGATTCACATTCAGAGGTTAGCACGCATTAATTATTAATCAGCAGCTTTCTTAATATTATTCTGAATGAGAACTCATCATACAGCTAGTTTTAAAAAGGATGCCTGAAAAAACAGTTTCTAAACTTTTCCCCTTCTCTGGCAGCTACTGCTCACAGCACCTTCTTCTTTCTCACAAGATGCAATGAGAATTTATTTCACCACCTAGTTTATCCCTTTCTCACACAAATAAGAATACACACTGTACCATCTCTCTTCATCTTCAAGTRTCTGCCTCTCAATGAGCACAAAACCCCTGAAACTAAACATAAGGTTTCTAAAAGTCAGACCAGAAAAGTCAAACCAAACCAGAAACGAAGTTTCCATTCATAGCTTTAGAATTCCTGAAGATCGGATTCTACATATCCTATTCCACAGGCCTGAATCTTTAATTTCTGTGTGTTCTGTATTTTTGCAAATACTTTCTGAACACCATCTTGCAAAGAAAAAAAAAAGTCACAACTTTCCATAAACTCTTCTATTTTTATGTAGTTTAAACACAATAAATTCCTGTCTTACAATGAGCGTTCTCTGAAACAACCCCAGAAACTATTAACTTAACTCAAAAATACTATGTAGAAAATATTCTACAGAAWGAGAAAATGCAGGGTTTAAAATTATACCTGTTCCAAGCATCTCCAGCAAAATCAAAAGGCACTAAAGCCCCTATGGGGACTAAACCCCTCTTCCYCCCCCCAAACAAACTGTAAATAAGCGACTTTGTTAACAGAGGACATTTCTCCTGCAGAATTTCTCCCACTTTATACGTTACTACACGTTTAGGCTCTGGATTTGGATGCGATCAAACAGGCTCCACGTGGATCCTCACAGGAAAAGGGCTCATGTCGATACCACYCCCACTCGGCCCCGTAACCCGACGCAGGCAGCCCGCAGAGCCGCGCTGAAAGGCCAGGTATATACATATATATACATATATATACGTACATATGCACACAAAACGTAAGGCTAGGGGGGCAGCAAGCTATATGTGAGTCAGCAGCGACGCTAACAGCTGTGCCATCCCTCCCTTTCACTTCTTAGAATATGTGACATATCCCGAGGTTGGGGCCTCTTTTGATCCCTGAACCAGAGGGAATTTAGCAGGGACCATCAGGAGGCTGAGGGGGCTGTGAGAGTTGGGTTGTTGGCTCCGGAGATGGAAAGGCTCCGGGTGAGTCCACAGCACCTACCTGGGGTTACGGGGAGCGCGGAGACAGGTTCCGCACGGGAAGGAGGGCGGCAGCAGCGGCTCCGACCCGCTCCGAGGAAAAGGTCCTGCCCGGCAAGGCCAGCCAAGCACTGGGGCAGGCCGGGAAGGGGGAATCTCCATCCTGGGAGGTTTAAGATCCGACTGAGCCCTGAGCAACCCGCTCCGAACGCAGTGCTGATCCCGCTCCGAGCGCCCGAGGTCCTTCCTCAACCCGAGCTCTCCAAAGTCCTCGGTCTGGGTTCCAGCGCCCGCTAGCATGACCTAGTCCAACTTGCAATGCCAGGTTGCACCTTCCAGCTCCCCGCCACAACACAGTCACCACCAGGACGGCACCGAAAACACACAGCTCTATTTCCCCCCCCCCAAACACCGTGAAAACACATGACGGCCCCATTCAAAACGGGACAGGCAACACTCCCCAACAGCAAAACGGAGAAGATAACGCAGGGCATTCAGAACAGCTCTTCCCTAAAGCAGCAACTGCTTGTTTTTTTCCCCCAGAAACCTCACGTTATACTGAAACTCCCATTAAGGAACAACCCCCGTATCAAGAGGCCGACAAGAACAAAGGAAAAGCGGCTCCAATCCTCACGGGGTCCATCCTGGCCCTCTCGCCCCGGCGGGCGGTCCTGCTCCCATCGCTCTGCCGCTGCCCCTCGAGCMGGGCTCCCAAAACAAAGGCTGCTTTCCCCCTCGCTTTGGCACCGGGCCGGGCGGGACGGCTCGGCGGTCCCGACTCTCCACCCTTCCCTTTCCACAGCCTCTTCGGGGCCATAAAAAGATGGCAGTTGCCAGCGAACCTGCAAAGCGACGGCGCCAGGGGGGAACTTTGGAGTTCCGCGGCGGCGCCCGCGGCCGGCAAGCGCAGCCGCGGGACGGGCCCGGGGCCTCGCCGGGGACAAGGCCCCGGCTCGGGCAGCGGGGAAGGGGGCGAGGGCCGCGGCCTGGCGAGGCCTCCCCCCTGGGCCTCGGCGCCGCCACCGGGTGCCGCCCCCCTGCGCGGCGGCCGTTACACCCCCGCCAAGCGGCCGTTACCCGCCGGGCCCGCCCCGCTCCCGTTGCTCCCGTTGCTCTCACCTCGGCCGGCGGTGCCGGTGGCGACGCGGCGGCCCCGGCGCTGCTGCAGCCGCCCGCCCGCCCGCCTCGCCGCTCAGCCGCCGCTCGGGGGCCGCATCACCCCGCGTCCGGTCCCCCCCGCCGGAGCAGCCGCACGATCCCCCGGGCAGCAACAGGCGCCGCCGCCGCAAAGGTTCCGCAGGGCGGAGGAAAGGTTCCTCCCTCCTTCCTCCCTCCCCCGCCGCGGCGGCCCGGCCGCGACTCCCCCGGCTCGGTTCTCCCGGACACCGAGGGGCCCCTGGCCCCACACAGCTCCAGCGGGGCGGCCGGGCCGCGCCGAGGCGCCCAGGCCTGCTCCGCGGGCCCCGGGCTGCGGCCGCCATGTCGGGGTGGCGGGGCCGACCGACCCCTCCCCAGTCCCGCTGCTACCCGGGACCCTCTTCCATGGAGGCCCCAAAGAGCTGGGGAGCCCCCTGTCATGAGACACCCCAGCACTTGAACCCCCCAAGGGCCAAAACTTGCCCCTCTCCAAGGCTCCCATTCCCGTCCCTGCTCAAAACCACTCCACATCCCACGCGATGTGCGACCCGCTCCTGTGGCTGACCGTATTCCATATGTTGCTGACCGTATCCCTGCCCCCTCGCTCGCACACCCCCACACAGGCTCCTCCACCATCTGTATCCTCTGCGGGACACGCACCCCATGGCCCCCCCCCCAAAGCCTGCTCCGTAAGAACACAGAAACCGTGTTTAGCGAGTGCCCTTCACTGGATCCCGCTCTAACCCACAGCGGTTATCCCAGTAAAGCCAAGGAGGGAACCTCCTTCCCTGGATCCCGCTGTAGCCCATTCAGTTATCCCAGTAAAGCCAAGGAGGGATCCTCCTTCCTGG
>NW_020455518.1:430709-489860 GCF_003342845.1 Nothoprocta perdicaria
CCACAGCAGTTATCCCAGTAAAACCAAGGAGAGATCCTCCTTCCCTGGATCCCACTCTAACCCGCAGCAGTTATCCCAGTAAAGCCAAGGAGGGATCCTCATTCCCTGGATCCCRCTGTAGCCCATTCAGTTATCCCAGTAAAGCCAAGGAGGGATCTTCCTTCCCTGGATACCGCTCTAACCCACAGCGGTTATTCCAGTAAAGMCAAGGAGGGATCCTCCTTCCTGGATCCCACTCTAGCCCACAGCAGTTATTCCAGTAATGCCAAGGGGGGGATCCTCATTCCTGGCAGACCCACCTGGTGCCCAGACCCCAAGGGGACCCATGGGCAAGAGCAGATGGCCCCAATCACCTCCCTCCCCCAGCCCAAGCGCATCCTTCTCCTTTAACAACTCCCACACATCCAAGGAACAGCCCAGCCTTGTTTCCATCGCTCAACGGAGCTGACCCATGTCCCATGACTGATCCTGGGCCCCGAGGAGCAAGGAAGACAATGGAGCCACTATGCTGACACGGGAAAGGCCATCAGATCAGCAGGCGATGGCTTTAATATTTCTCTTTAAATTCTCATTTGCAGCCTGACTCGGTTTCCTAGGCAGTATCGCTTACAAGGATTAGGAGCTGCAGAGGACATTAGCACAACTCCTCTTCTGAGGTTTTTTTTTGCAGCTTAATGGGCAGGAAGTGCTGGGGATGAGACTGCAGCTTCTGACACTGTGGCTAGAAGCTGCTCTGAAGCTCCCCTCTGCTCCGAAGTCTTTCCTCTGTGCTCTTTTTCTGTCCTAGAATCGCCTCTCAATTAACGGTACAAAAATAAAGCCCGTGTCATCTGTCCCTCCTAAACTGCGTATGCATTATTCATCCATATGTCCTAATTGATTCTCTCATATCCATGAGCACTTCTGCTCGTGGTCACTTWGTTCTTGTGCTTTGGAGCACGATTTATAAGATTTTTGTACTACTTTTAAAGGCACTGCCAGAGCTTTGCCTTTCATAGCTGCCCTGATCAGGGCTCCAGCTTAAGCCCCCCAGTACCATGAGGCCTCAGCCTTGTATCCAGAGGAAGGTATCCATCAAGCAACACTCCYGCACTGACCATCAGTGTCCCAGGTGGGACAACCTGGAGCCATCAAGTGGCATCTCTTTCAAAGCAGCTAATAAATCACTGACCTCATCGCTGGCAAAAGCGTGTTGGGTTGAATGGGCTCATAAATCACAGCAGCTGCTTCTGAAGTACTCCAGCAACCGGGTTACAAGAGCTGGTGGACACGCTATTCTCAGACCCTTCCAAGCATGGAAGTTGTGCCGCGATAGCACAGCTCCAGCTTCCTGGAAAGCTGGGATTTGAGTGTGGTATCCCCATCTCACCTGCTTAGCTTCATCTGTGTTGACTCACATAGACCCTGTAACAGTACAGAGACCTTTCCCCTCACACCTCTGCCCATTTCTGCTTTGTTTCTTCCCACACATTCCCRCCATGAAGAAGGAGCTGCAGTCCAGCCATTCCCTCTCTTGTGGCAGGGCAGGCACATCCAGACAGCAGGGAGGGAGAAGCAGGGATGCTCCCTGGCAGTTTCCCTCTGGAAAGACAGACTCAAAAAGAGAGAAGGTGGGAAGGAAAGGGAAAGCCATGAAGAGAAGAATACGCCACTTAAAAGAGGCTGTCCACTTAGGGACTTGGCCAAGGAGGTCCTAAGGAACCTCATCTCAGAGGGGGACTAGCTAAAGTCACAGCTTCCCCGTTTCAGGGACATTTAAGCAGCAGCACAATGCTCAGCATGAGCTTGGCTCCTGCCCCAGCACTCAGCCTGCAACTTTTCTGTTCCCCACTAGAAGGGGCTAAGAACTAGCCATCACTGAGAAGAGCAACCCATAACTCCTACCACACAAGGTAAAGGCAGCCCTCATCCCACAAACCAGCCCCGGCGTTTCCTCTCGCTCCAAATCAGAACAACCCAGAAGAGATTTGGTGTCATTAGGGAGCACAGCCTCGCTGCTTGCAGAGCTGGCATTTATTTTATTTTCTTATCCCTCCGTGATGAGCTGCTTTAGGGGAAGATTAGAGTATTGAAATGTTGTAATGCCATTACATAACACAGTAGAGCACTGCTCACTGCTCAGCCTCCAGCGCTGCGTAAGGGAGCCCGACGCAGCAGGAAGGTGAAGCCAGGCAGAGTCCCGCTCATTTCCCTCCCAGAGGGACATTGGAAGRGCTGGCAACTTCAGGCAAGGAAAGAGAAGAGCAAGGAATATAGACAGGAACAGGAGGGAACCAGGGTGAAAGATGAAGCAGCACTCAAGAAAACTAAAGCAATGAGTTTAAGACTCAATACAAGGGAGCATCTTAATGGAAAGTATCACACAGACACCCACAGCAGAATACTTGGCTAAAGCAGAGCTTGCACTGCCAGCTCACCTGCTACAACCACCAGTTCTGACACTTAGACTGCTAACAGTTCTGACACTTAGTTCTGACACTTAGGCTGCTAGGCCAGTGCTCAACCCACCTAGAAAGTCCTGCAATGGTCAGACCTCCTCCAGGGGCAAAGTCAAGCTCAGCTCCAGCACACACAGCTGAATTATTGTGCTACCTGTAAAAGACCATCAGTAAATAAATATATATAAAATTATATTGCTTTATTCTTCTTGCTCTGCTTAACCAGGACCACCTGCAGTAGGACAACTCAGTACCAAGCAGCACAAAACCAGAGGCTTCCATTGAGGCAGTACCAGGCGCTTAGTTGCTTCTGAGCTCAGCCAGAGGAGCTAAACATCCTCAACCTCTTGCCTCCCCCTCAACTCTCCTTTTAAGCCATCCTTCCAAGCCAGCTGGTTCTAGCAGGTGCAGCAAGCTGGGCCCAATGGCTCCCTCCCAGCCCCTGCAAAATGCATTAACCTTCTGGAAGTGGTTCTTCTAGCCTTCTAACCTTCTAGCTGTGGAACAGGGAAGACATCCCGATCCATGAGGTGAATACATCTCCGGCATCACTCCTTTGCCCAGGCTTCCTTTCTAGTAACCCATCTCCTGAGAAATTCATTTTGGTGTCTGCCTTGCCAGGGGACTCTTCCCTTCTAGAGCAACACTGTCCCCTCCAGCTAGAACTGTAGACAATAGGGCCTTGAGGCACTGATGAAATTTAATGGCCCTAACAAGAACCACCTGGGTCTTTGCCTACCCCCACCCTCCACTCATTGKCCCAGGAGGCCATTTAAGCTCAACCCTGGCCCTTCAATTATCTACTTGAGCTGTATTATAATATATATATTTATATATCAGCTTGCTTAGTGTTGGTGCATGTTAATCGAGCCTTCAAACTTTGGATGGACTTCTCAGCTTAACCTCATGCTTGGCTGCTCTCTACCTGTCTGGTAACTGCTCTGTTTGGTCTTATTTRGGGTGTTGGAGAGTCACCAAAGGTGACCATTACCTGCAGGTTGGCTTCCCAACTTGACCTCTAGTTTTAGAAGCAGCAACTCTAGCTACCTTGGAGAAAGAGCAGCTGCTAGGGAGCAGGGGTGACTCGCTGGCCAGCTCTCTGCTGGGGCCCTGCAAACCAGGCTGACCTTTTCCGTGGGTGAAGCCGCAGGAGAAAAAGCAAAAATATTGCCCCAAAACTGCCCCAGTTCCATCTGCCACCAGCATACATGGTTCCTCAGATCCTGCCACTGCTATTTCAGGTCATCTCCTTCTACCTGCAGTGGTGGAGGCTCCATAACCRTGGGCTGGTTGTGAGGGGCGCTGGTAGACAGGGCACTTACAGACTAGCCAGGGACTRCCATGATTTGGTTTTGTTCAGTTGACAGCTGCATTTTAATCACATCTGGAGAGTTATCCTCAGTGATGAGGATGGTAGAGGAAGGAGTTTCTTGGGGACAGATATATGCAAGTGAGTGACTAGTAATAAAAGGCTTTTTCAGGTTTTTTTTGAGCACAGATGCAACAGGCAGAGGGATTTGGTGGATTATCAAGGTTTGGATAGAGATCTTAGTCCACTTGTCACATTAATGCTGGTAAGACCTACATTTGTTCCTTCAGCTGGTAGACTCAACAAGGGTTTACTGTTAATCTGCAGCCGTAAAACAAGATAGCCAGCTTTTCTCTTTGCTTACTTTGTACACGCTTTCTTGGRGAGCAGATCTTTTGTTCATTAGCTCACCTGTGCTCCCGGGAAACCCTTTGATTTAAGGTGTCTGCATGGAGGAATTAGTGTTGATTCCACCTTTTTGCTTATTAGCCCATAACACTTCCTCCTTGGCATGGTGTTCCCAGGGTAATACACCACGTGAGACCTGCTGTGTTCACCCGTACGACCGCTCGCCCAGGCAGGCTGAGCCTTGCTGAGGGCTGCTCCTTCCCCAACACCCCTTGGACCCAGTTTAACAACATCTGCAGAGCCCTGCAACCATCCAGCACACCAAGCCTGCTGCTTTGGTGGGGTCTCTCCTCCATGCACAGCAATCATGAAACTCCATACAGCGTGCCATAAGTCATAATATCTCATGATTTGCAGTTATATTTCATGTTTCTACTCTGAAATACTTCCCTGTTCATTAGCAGTGGCTGTTTATTCCTTGCGGTGCCCAGATGTCTTTCTGATACCTTGGTAGAGTCCGGCATGGAATTAGTCATGCTAAAGGCATACATCAGTGTGACTGAAATCCCCAATTCATYGTGCTCTGTCCTCGCTGCATGTCCTATCTTTGGAAAAAATAATGTCTTCACAGCCCAGTTATTCCTGCTTTCTCAGTGTGAAAATATTGCCATAATTTAATGCTCTTTGCGGTCTGCGTGACCCAGCGCAGTGGGCGGCATTTGAATTTTGGGATAATCTAAGATCATTGTAGTCTGCTTCTCCCCCACAGTAGGTGATCTCATTGCAAAAAACAACCACCAAACAGCACCCATTTAAACCAAATTAGTGTCTCTTCCTTCCCTTGACTCCTCCAGCTTCACAGTTGCTTCTCAGGTTCAGGATCTTACGGAAGCCTCTGCCTTAATCAGCATGTGGTTTCAATCATGCAAGAGCCAATTCTGGGTTGCCCTTTGGAAAAATAACTTTAGTTGTGGATGCATTTCAGCAGGAATAATTTGGAAGGCTATCAAGGAGGTAATCTAGAGGCTGCTTGTGTCCATGGGAGCCGGCTTTGACCTGCTTATGAGCTGCAGTTCTTCGGGAACACAGCTCCTGCTATTTCAAGCATAGTGTCCTGATGCAGAAAATGAGAAGCGATGCTAAAATCTTATGCAGTTTTTTTGCATAAAATTTGGAGTTTAACTCCCATCTTTCCTTTTGCTAAGCACTGCAGTGGGGAAAAGGAYGAGGAGGAGTAAACATAAGAATCTGCTAAAGTTCCCTCGTGTAGATGACCTTTTTATACTTCACAGGGGAGCAGAAAAGCTTCTTGTTCTGTTTAGAGGCTACAAAATCACAGTCTTACCCTCTACCCTCCACCCCTTTTGATGGCCTTGGTTGGCAAATAGCCTTGACCAGCGGCTCAGTGAGAGCCTTGACCTCTTGAGCAGAGTCCTAGAAACCAACACGGCCTAAACCTGGGAGCAACTTAAGGAAAAACACAKCTGTGAGTTGCTAAAGCTCCCTCCAAATCATCCTGAGTTGCCGTAGCTTCTCCAGCAGGATCAAAGTTTGTTCCTATACCAAGAAGCTCCAAGATCCTATACCAAGAAAGCCTCCRAGAAAATTTATAACCTCCATGACAGCTCTCTCCTGTAGCAATACTGTTGATAAAGGGGATTTAATTGCTTTAGTTGGGTAGTTACTACCCCTGAGAACCCCACTTATGCCCTCAATGATATTATTTACATCTTTTTTAATCACAGGCCATGTTTCAAATCAACCCTGTCCTCCCCACCATGTACCTGCCCTTGGTAGCTCTGCTGAATGCCTGGGCATCTTCATCTGCATCCAGGACAGGTTTGGGCTACCGTGTTTTTAAAATGTTTTCATGTGTCTAATGTGGGGAACTGCAGGGCCCACGTTCAGCATGGGACATCTAGGATATGTTGGATGTGTGGGAGAGCAGGGAGAACTTTACGCTGGCAGAGGAAAGTGTCTCTGAGGTTCCACCTCGGCACCTTACGTGGTGACCACCATAGTGGCCATCTCCWGCCCACGCTTGTTCTCCGTGCTGCTTCCTCGCTCCCTGCCGCTCCTGTTCCTCATCTGCCTGCCACGGGTGAGGAGATGGGAACCGAGAGCAAACCCAGCTCCGCGTCGCGATGCAGCTTCTATCGCCCTGTTGTCTGTGCCCTCGTCTAGACCACACAGGGAACAATTTTGCCAATAATTTACTGAAGTAAATTGGCATGAGGAAGGAGGGAGCTATTAGTAACAGTTTATTCCCAGGCATCCAAGATTACTATGCAAGAAAATTAAAAAAAAAAGGGCAAATTAATGAGGCAGTTGTCCACTCCGCAGCCGAGCTGCGCGCCCCAGCGTGGGGGATTGTGGCAGAGCCTGGAAACACTGCATAGCAACCAGAGTTCTGTGAAGTATTAGGGGAAAAATTCCCGACAAACCACAAAAAGAGCTGGCAGAAGCCACGGAATGCCTGGAAGTGCAACCAGAGAGGTTGGGAAACCCTCAGCCGAGCGAGGGGGGATGAGTTTATCCGGGTGAGCAGGGACCCCGATGCACTGGGATGTGGAGCGGCGAGCGGAGAAGACACAGGGCATGGAGCTGATGGCTGGGGCGGATAGTTCTCTGCTCCTTTGCATGATTGTCTGTCCCACAGAGATAAATAGTGGGCAGAGGAGCTTTTTCCCCATTAATGGGCTCCCACAAGAGCCCAGAAGGATCACACCTGAATAGGGATGCTGGGATCTCCGCTGCTCAACCACCTCCTTCCAAGGTGCTGCAAGGAGCTCAGTGCGAAACCTCTCGGGGCTTGCAGCAGGAGCACCCAGCTCCTTCAGGCTGGAGATGGCTCTGCAGCACCACAGCGACTTGTTTTTCTTAGTCATCTCTCATTTTCTTAGTCATATTTCACCAGTCCACACCCTGCGCTGGAAATTGCTTGCGTGCAGCCTGGCTGCAGAGCAGATCCCCCAGCTGCAGCGCAGGGGAGATGTTACCAAATCCATGGGAGAGGTTCGTGACACAAGCGCTCCCGGCACTTTCCCACCATCGTGATCCGCGACAGGAACAGAGAGGTGCTGAGCACCGTTTGCAAACCTGGATGTGGCCACCACGGCAGAAGCAAGGGGTGAAATCCAGGAGTCCTTCCAGAAAACACATAGTGCTGCAGCAGACCCTGTAACGTGAGGGAGAAGGGAGCTGCCACCCTCCTCGCTCAGCCTCCCCCTGGCAAAATCCCYCGGGGATTATTCCCAACGGAGCAAACTTCCACCACCGTTTCCCAGGAGGAAAACTGCCTGAGAGGTGGCCTTGGCATGGGGTGTCCCCAGGGTGGTGCTTTCCCCTTCGCACGCAGGCTGCAGCCCCACTGACTGCAGGATCCACATGTTGGCAAAAGCCTCTGTGAAAGCTCCTCCAGGAGGGAACTGCAACATTGGCAAGGGAAAGCAAAGCCCAGAGGGTGTCTGCAAGGCTGCCAAATAACTCTGTGAACTTGCCTGGCTGCGAGAATGGTAAATTCTTCCTTCTCCCCCATTTTTGTATGACTCTTGTGATGTGAGAAGCTAATGAAGGGCAGCGAGATGTTGGTCAGCTCCAAGAGAGGAGGGAATTAGCTCGGAAAAGCCGGAGCTGCAAGACCCAGGATGTCCCTTGCTAGGAGAGGCTGCCTTTTGCAGAAGGGACACCCAGGGCATTGCACCATCCATAGATGCTGCTGCAAGGCAAACCCTGGATATCCCTCTCTTGGACTTCAGGTAACCACAGCTGGTTTGCAAAGCTTCCCTTTGCCAGCAGCTGCAGCAGGCAATGCCCTTCCCTCCGCAAATCCCTTGGGGCTTCATCTGTGCGTGGATTCATTCGCCCGCTTCTGCTCCCGCCGCTTGCGGGCAGCTCTCTCTAGAGCATAATGTTATTTAGCATTAACGAGCAGGGGGGGTCRGATACCCCAAGGGACCCCTCAGGCAGGTAGCGTGGCCTGATGTACCTGTCTGTGCTGAAGCTAAGCCTGGGAATGGCCCGGAGAGGCTCCTGCGACAGCAGTTTGAAATGTCTACRGTGAAATCCTGCCTTTATTTTGCCAGCTTATTTTAATTTATTTAGTTTATTTTAAACCAGGCAACCAGGGCTTTACTCCCGTGGCCTGAAGGCAAAACCAGATCTCGCAATACACAGGCACGATGCAAACCTGTGTTTTATGGAAAAGATGGAGAAGAGCACCGGCATCTCGAAAGGTGAATAAATACGATTCCCTCTTCCCTCCTGGTTTGAAGCTTTGTGTCAGTATTCCTATAATCTCCTGTGAGATCTGCTGTCCATACAGCCCATTCGAGCTGTAAAGCATCTCTTATTGGCTTCTCATTGCTCCAAAAACTCATTTTTCCCCGCAGGCTACTGACTTCAGTACCGTGTCTTTACACGTCAGCTCCCACTATGAACACGAGGATTTTTCAAGGTGATGTTGCCTTGTGACCGGGTGTGATAAAAACACTCGTGGGAGAGGGGAACCTAGGGCAGGTGCCCTGGGTGAACTCCACCACCAGTCAGTGCACCCTGCCTCTTTGCAGCTTTAAATTCAATCTCTTGGAATGATGATTTTTGCCCTGCTGTTGAATTTTAGGTGCCATTAGGGCAGCTTCAGTGCCTCTTTCTGAAGGTGGCTGAACTTCAGTGTGAGCAAAGTGATCTGTGCTTGGTCTTTACAAGGGGTCAGGTCCAAGCGTCTCRTGCACACAAGGCTGATTGGAGCTGATAGCCCACAGAGCTTTAAAACAACTGGGAACATCACTATAAAGCTAAAGATTTTAACTGGAGAACCTACACGTGAAAAAACATCATATATTTATTACTAAGACCCTTGAGGGAACCCCTCGGTGGTAGAAGCCACTCATGAATCAAAAATTAACTTGTTTACACACATCCACAGCACCTGGAATCACTGCAGCCCCTCTTCATTAACTTGCTTATTGCCTTCCCACGGATCACAACTGCCACATACTTGACCCATTTAATTCCTGTGGAGAGAAGTCACCAAGAAAAGAGGGCAGATATATAACCTGCTCTGGATTTAAAGCCTGATAATCTCTCTCAAGAAGAGAGCAAAAATAATTTCCTTCCCCTTAAAAGAATAGTTGTGTTAAACCCCAACTTTCTCCTGGCTTTGTGTACTCTTTGTTTTTTAAAAGCTGCTGCTGTTACAAGTAATCCCGAAGATCCTTGTGGCTGGAAAACATTCATAGGCATTTGTTTATATCCCCAGTGTGCTCCTTGCAGGCATTTCACAGCATGCTGTGTGCAATCTCCTCTTGTTTTCTCCCATATGAAGAGTTTCCTTTGCTGCTTGGAGAGCTGTTTTATACGGTAACAGAAGAAAGAAGAAGGAAAACTCCTGTCAAATGGCACGAACTCAGAAGGCATGAACTTTTAACACATTTCCAGTTACAGAARCTAATTTCACGTTAACAGAAGCTCATCACACGGGTGATTGCCTTAACATCTCCTTTGTGCTCACTATGGCCTATGTGCCTGGTGTTTCCCAACTGGGAACACGGACAGCTTTGAGGCTGCCCGTGGTGCCCTCCTTCCCGCAACGCAGCGGCCRAGCGGGGTGTGTGTGTGTGTGTGTGTGTGTTCCTTAAAATTCCTGTGGACTTTCTGCTTGTAAACGCAGCTGTGCTGCYGCTCAGCTAGGCAGAGCTGGGAGCTGCTGGCATCAGCCCGAGCGGAGGCTTTTGGCACTGCCATATGCTTGGGAGAAATCTGTTTGCCTGCTCGCTGCCTCCTCGTTAGCACCCGAGCTGATGAACTACATTCATTTCTGTGCTCCTGATGAACTACATTCTTTTGCATTTCTGGGCTCCTAGATATAGATGTGGCTCCTCTCTCCAGGCTGGGCTCTATCCCCAGCCAAACAGTGGCTCAGTGGGGAGCTGGCTGCTGAGCCGGGTCTGTGCTGCTGTCCCAAAGCCTGGGGTCGCTGCCCGCCTGGTGCCAAGCCCTGCAGACCCCCGTGTCCAGAAGAGCTAGTGCAGCTGCCCATGGCATGGTCCTTCAAGTGCCAACTGCTTCTACTGGCCTAGACTTGCTGAAAAAAGCAGCAACTGGTAGCTGGGTTTCTGCCAAAATACATGTCTCCTTGGTCCCTCCACACAAATGCTGGTTTTATCTTGTGCTGCTGTCCCTCGCTCTGCCTCCACCTGGCAAATGGAAAGTGTGACCTGCTGCAAGGAACTTCTCCCYGTGCTTTGCTCTGCCTCCTTGCAGAGGGTCACCCAGGCGCTCTTCCTCTCCCTGTTTCACCTGCTGCTCTTCTTCAAAAGAGCAAAGCAGACCTGGTAGAATGGCATTGAATATCYGATCCTGGCCTGTGCTTTTACCTTGTAGTTCTCCAGGCAGTGCTCAGGTGGTTTTCATAGAGCCATAGAATCATTATGGTTGGAAAAGACCTTCAAGACCATCCAGTCCAACCATAAGCCCTTCAAGACCATCCTGCTAAACCATGTCCCTAAGCGCCTTATCCAAGTTTTTTAGACACTGCCGGGGATGGTGACTCCACCACTTCCCAGGGAAGCCTGTTCCAACGTTTGACTACTTTTTCCATGTAGAAATTTTGCTCGCTGTGTGCATGCCCAGGGCTCTTTCCAAGCACATCAGCCCTGGGTGATGGCTTGTTCTGCCGGGCTTTGGGCCGCTTGGCTCTCTCCGCTCTCTCTCTCTGGAGGATGCTGGCCGGGTGCAATGATCTTGGTGTGCCACCTAGTGACTGGACAATTCTCCTGTCGCACACAGCATATCCTGGGCACACACAGGGTGCCCGGATTTTGGACCTGTTTGCCCACGTTGCCAGGACTGCAGGTGGCAACGTCCGCTCCCGCTCTGCATTGTCCAGCTCTGCCTGGGCACTGGGGTGCGCTGATCCCTCCTGCTTCCTCCCGCTTGCCGAGGAACCTGCCTTCAYTGCCCAGGATTGGGATTCCTGCTGGCTTGTGCCGAGTCCCAAGGCTTGGGAGCTGTGGAGAAACACCCTGCAGGTCACCTGCATCTTAGCAAGGCAGGTTCAAGCCCTCCGAAGGCWCAGGTCCTGACATTGCCTTCTTCGAGTGCTGAGAAGGGACTGARCTCCATTACTGCATTTCTGTTGCTTGATTATCGCTTATTACTCACCTGCTGTGAGTCACGCTTCAAAAGTGTGCAGCAGAGTCTGGTAGTTTCTACCTGGGTACCTACTGCTTAAGCAACCACAGTTGTGAGCAGAAACATGATAAGGAACAAACTGGCACCCCCAAGCAGATAGAGGCAACTGGTGCAGGGTCCTTCCTGCATTTCCCCTCTTATCTGTACTTGAGGTGACCTCTGGTGACACAGCTTGAGTCTTCCCGGCTTCTCTTACCAGGGTTGCTCTGCCCTGGATTCCACTATTAATTCCTCCTTAAGTCTAGAAGCTTATCAGAGCTTGGCRAAGTGGTTTTATCTTCTCCCTGAGAAGTGCTGGTTGTACCAAGGTATTTACTGTGAGTTGATCTGGGGTGCGACAGCCGTGGGGAGAAAAGACCTTTTCCCTTTGTGGTTATTTTGCTGGAAGGGAGCTCACACTTTGATTCGGTTTTGATTTGTGACCACCCATTGACTCTCCGAGGTGAATATGTTGTCTGCTTGCCCGGACAACCCCTGCAGACAAACATGCAGCAATAGCTGTCACCTCCTTGCACACAACTGGCTCTCTCTGAGACCTCTCAGCCACCAGAGCGCCCAGGGCAGGAGGCACAAACGCACTGCTGGTGTCTCCTTTCATGACCTGCATCTCACWGGGATGTTCCCTCTCCTGGAGCACCTGGTGGTACCAAGCAAAGTACCGGCATGAGGGTGGGGGTTCGATTACGGCTACATGCACAGCACGGGTGCCTATGTACTGCCCCTCGGCCCCCAAGGGCCCTTCATTGCTGCAGTGCTTCCTGCAAGGGAAAATGCAACTGTTACCCTTGTAAAAGCACAAAGTGCGCTGGCCTGGACAGGGCTAATCCCTGGAGGGGAAAGGTGCCAGCAGGCAAGGCTGTGCGTGCGGGAAGCAAACAGGGACAGGGCGATGCAGCACTGAGGGTTTTCTCCGCACATGCGTCCAACACACACGTATTCTGATGGATAATTATGGGAAAACACTAGGAAGAGGCTAAGCCCCCTATAGCTTGGAGGAAGGACCAGGACGGGAACATGGCGGCGCTTCGCAGCCACCCACGGCGAGGAACTACAACTCCCAGGCTCCTCCGCGGCGCCGCGGTGGCGCTCCCTCCCCCCCTCTAGGCGCATGCGCGGCGGCGGCCGCCGGCCTCCCTCCGCCAGCACTCCGTTTCCCGGCAGGCCGCGCGCCGCCGCCTCCCGCGCCGTGACGCGCCCGCCGCGGTGACGCAAAAAGTGCGCGCCCGCCACAGCGATCGCGGCCGCCGCGGGGAGTGCGGGGCCGAGCGCGGGCCGGGCCGGCGGCGACGACGACGACCCAGCGGGGGCAGCGCGCAGGTACGGGCGGCGGCGGGGCGCGATCCGCGCCTTCCCCCCCCCCTCCCGCCTCCTCCTCCTCCTCCTCGGGCCGCTCCGCCCCGCCGCCTCCTTCCGCGCCGGGCCCTGAGGCGGCGGCGGCGGCGGCGGTCGGGCCCTGTGCGCGCGCGGCCCCCGCGCTAGGGGGCGCCCCGCGGCCTTGTCACCGCCGCGGGCGGGGGAACGGGACGGGCGGCGACGGCCCCACCCCGTGGCCCCGGTCCCCCCCTCCCCCACCCGCCGCGGCCTTTAGCCTTCCGTTGCGGCCGGTGCCTCCCCGGCCGCTTCCGGGCACCGGGGCCCCGCCGGGGGTTTGTTCCGGTTGTGCCCGGCCGAGCACGTGTCGGTGCCGGGCAACGCAGCGCGCGGAGCCCGGCCCAGCCTCCCCCCGCAGAAACCGAGCCTTAAAAACACGGGGCTCGCGCTTAAATGGCCCGCCCTGCCGTGGGCTGGGGGTGCGGGAGGCTCCCCCCGGTGACGCCGGGTCACGGAGGGCCCCCGGCGCGGTGCCGAAACCGGGATTTGTCCCGGGACGCTCTGGAGAGGAGCGAGGCCTGCCCCGGAGCTGTCGCTGTTGACAGTTGGGTGCCGTTGGCCGCCCTCGCCCTGGTCCCCTCTGGCTGTCCCAGGGATTCAGCCTCCTTAAAGGCCCTTTATCCAACAAGAGGCATCTCTTAGAAAGTAAAGAGCTTCATTCTGTTGACAGCACGGGTGCACACTTACTGGTGTGTTTGCTGTGTGTTTAGGTAGATRCTGGTTTCTGAGCCCAAATTTTTCACTGTGGGTTTACGCTTTTGCCGCAGACTTCTCCCCTCTGTTGCCCCCTTGGCCGTGCTGAAAATTGTGTTTAAGAGCAACAAGAAACTGGCCAGTTTAAGGTAGGCTGGGGAGGAAGTTGCTAGAGTTTGAATTGGCCCTGTGTAGATGCAGAAATCCTCCCGTAACTTCTGTTTGCATTTGGATTTAAACATGTGGTCCTTCAGCAAAATCGATTTTTTTTTCTTTAAACTAAGCTATTTTTAATATGGCTCTTTCCTTTTATGTGCCCAACGTATGGCTTTTGTACTTGTCCTCCGCGTAACCACGCTGCCAGTGGGCTTACGGGCTTCACAAACTGATTTATTTGTGCTTTGAAGTGCTTGTCCGTGGTGAAGTCGCGGTTCTGAACACCTCATGGTCCTTTTTAGGAGCATTAAGAGCAGCGGGTGAGTGACCTCTGCCGTTCTTGCAGTCGATGGGACGCTCAAATACGGGAGGAACAAAAGGTTCAGCTGCACTGCTTGAACTTAGGCTCTCTTACCAAGGTTTGTGGTGAAGAGATCAGGGAGACCTGTATTTCTTAGCTGTTTAGAGCTTAATGTACCAAGGTGTAGGACTCCTAAGAAGTGAGCGCAAAAACGTATGAATACCTCAAAGTTTTAGACCTGAATGCTCCTCTGGGTGTCACTTTTTTTTCATTCAGAAAAAATACAAAGTTCCCAGCGATGCTGCTAAGCAGTAGGAGGTGAAAATAGTGTTTAATGTAGAAGCTGCACAGCGCGAGATGCTGAGACGCAGGGCGGGTTTCAGTGGATGTGTTCACAGTTAGAGCACGTTTAAGGTTATAAATGTTTGTCTCTCAAAGCTAGAGTAGGTTTTGCTTCTGTCAGCTGTATCTAATCGAAATATGATGCTCTGACAGTAGTGGTTGGGTTAAGTGATGAAAATGTCTTTTTTTCCCTCCTATTAGGCATTATAATTGACACATGCAGTAGGGCTGTATTTCTTTTTCCAAGTATTACTTTACAAAAAAAAAGACGTGGACTTAAATGCAAGAGGAGAGAGCTGCACCCTGTTATGGTAGTTCCTGGAAGGAGTTTGAGGAGGAATGKGTTTGCCAGCCTGTCCAAGGGAAATGGTGAGATCCAGGGTGGTCCCAGGCCTCAGGTGCCTTCCTGCTGTTCAGAGTTTAATTCATGGAGGTCTTCACTTACCTGTTGCTGTTCCTGCCGGAGCAGCCTTTCTTATTTGCTATCTAGCTGGAGAAATGAAGAGTTTTGGGGGGAATATACTACTCCTGAGATTCCAGAGCAGCCCACGTGGGCCTTGCACGAGCTTTGGGGATCACATTTCTCTGGGAAGCACCTTTTGGGGTACAGAAGGAAGCTGGAGAGGGCTGAAGTGCCTCTGTGCAGTTGCCATTCCAGCATTTCCAAGGCCCATAGTAGATTTGGCTCAGTGTTGTTTATCTGAGATGTTTTAAAGCTCAGAAATGCTGCTGACAAGTGTTGCTGAGGTAATGAAGAAGGAGATGAACCTTTTTGGACTAGGAATAATTTTATTTTCCAAAGGAGTGTGTGTGTGTATGTGTGAATATTCTTGATATTTTACACTGCTTGCGTTCAGGCGGTGGTTTGGGTTTTTTTCCCTGAAAATGATTTATGCTTCTGCATCAAATCTCCTGGTCTAGTTTTGTCATGAATGAATAATGAATGCTCTAAATAAATGACGAGTAATTACCATTATCCTTTTTTATTTTATTTTTTTAAAATCATCATCTTTTTCTGCGTGCTGCTGCAGTTTTTTGTTTCGCTTTGTTAGCGTATGCTCCTTTTATATAGTACTTATTAAAACGATGTTCTTCAGATGGGGTGTGTTGTAGCTGTGGGTTTATTTGTTTTCCACAGCCCTCGACCTGATGATTTTTGTGCCGTTTCTACCAGTTTCATCCTCAGCTGGATGATCTCCAGCTCTTGTCTTGCCTTTAGTAACTCATCACTGTTCTTATATTACAGCACTAGGGTGCATATTGACTGTTATATGTATTATATGCTGGCTTTTTCTGTACATTTTCGGATGTGAAGAGTTTTTTATTATTATTTTGTCTCCTTCCTTTGATTTCTTCACTTCCCCCCTGCCTGTTTCCCAATACGAGGCCYCCTTTTACCTTAGCATTGGCTGTTGCTTCCTCCAGACTTGCTCAGGGTCTTTCCATAAAGTAGCCTCTCTTCCAGCAATCCCAGCCTGTCYGGCTAGCGACTAATGGCACGGCAGTATTTTGAGATGGATTTGGCTGTAGTTTGATCTGTTAATATTTCTAGTGAACTTTTATAAGATTGGAGGGGGAAAAACATGATGTCTGTGTAATTTAGAGGTTTAAATAMCACCTAAGCAAGAGCTTGCTTTGTTAAATGGTACCTTAACAACACCCCTATAACTGCAAGGGAAACTCACATTTGAAGATGGGGAAATAAATCTCCTGGCAGTGAGATTTATTTCCCTCATCTAAACTAAACCTCATCTAAACTAAAATTTATTTCCCCCATCTAAACTTTTCTAAAATATTTATTTATTTCCCTCATCTAAACTAAAACCTCATAAACTCACTACAATAGCCTCAGTGCTGGAGTGACTGAGCCAGGACCTGTCCATGGAAACCTTGAACAGGGGGGAGGCAGAGACCCTCTCCCTTCCCCAGCCTCATCTGGCCTTCGCTGCCGGGTGTTAAACTGGCATCGTGACAGGGATYGCAGTCTCCTGGCTCTGGTTTTGTGAGTGAATCCAGGAGCAGTAGCTCCTGGACCAACTCCGCTCACTTGGTGCCCAGAGATTTGGAATTCAGGTAGAATTTTCAGTGGCTTGGATTCTGAAAACGCTTGTAGCTAGGGTGACTTCCCATGGTGACCAAGGTTGTCGGACAGCAGTTGAGTGGTGTGCGAAATCCGCGCATGTTCGTCTTGCAGATCTAGAAATTTTCTGGATTTAAGGTGAAATTCAGCAGTGTTTTGTTGCTTAGTTTTCTCTCTTGTTCTTTTTTGCTGGTTATTTTACTTGCCTCTTCCAAGTGGCTTTTAATCTTTGATTTGGATGATTTGAATGAATCCATCACAACTTTGTTGTTGTTTGTAGGACTTATTACTAATTTACTTATTTTCTTTTGCTTGTTTCTTGTCTCTGCTGCAGGCTAAGCCATGACTTCAGGATCTGGGCATGTGGACTCCAAAGCCGAGCTCACTGCTTTGCTTGAGCAATGGGAGAAAGAACATGGCAGTGGGCAAGATATGGTCCCCATTCTCACCAGGTGAGTTCCAGCAAATAAATTTTGATGTTGCCCCAAAGCTTCTTTTACTGTGTTTTTTTTTGCTTAAGGTTTTTTAAATAGTTGATTAGCTGTTGGTAAATTGTATTCTTTGGTCTGAAAGTTGTGCAGTGAGTGTAGTATATTTAGATATATGTAATTTTGGTGTGAGCCTTATCTTGCAAAGCTCTTAGACAGAAGGTCTCAAACGTGAACTTAATAATCTGAAATAACAGAAATCAGGGAGAAGTTGAACGACTTTATACAGGCTTCAGGTGAGGACATCAAACTTAGCTCAAGAAGGCAAGCTATGAAAATGGTGTTTCGGCAGAGTGGTCTTGTAGGAGTTTGTGCTTATAACAACACCGGTCAGATTGTGTGAAAGGGTGAAAAGAGAGTCAACAGGATGAATTTAGGGAATCATATAGAGGATTTTATTGAAGCTTATAGAGAAGATTTTATTGAMGCTTATTGGATGTGCCTATATGGAGCTGCTAAAATTCTCTTTCAGTGATGGACAGACATAGTTATGTGTTGTATTTGTGAGGAAAATATCCCCTGGGCCAGTAAGTTACTTTTTAGGAGATTTGCAGCTGACAGTAGCAGCATTATTGATAGTACATCCTCTACTACAGGAAGAACAGTCAGAATATCAGTTGTGTGTGTGGTTTTCTGAGGCAAGCCTCTCTTGGGTTAACCGGTAATATTCTTGTTTTTATGGTAATCTTATAATAATTCCACACAAAATCAATTGTTCCCCCCAGTTCCTCCTCCTACCTCAAGGCAGGCCACAGGAGGAAGGATTTAAAATGTTTGCTGGTATAGCAGGAATGGCCCAGGTTTGTGTAAGGCAGTTCTCTGTGTTGTTGCATGAGGCAYCTCAGTTCCTGAWCTCGGAGGCTCTGTTCCTGAACTGGCCCTMGATGGGAACAGCACAAGACAAGCAGAGCTGCTTTGCACACATCTGTGCCCAGTCTCACCTAGTTGGTAACACTTTTTTTGCCTTTTTTTTTGCTGTTTTTACCACCCTTTTAAAAAATGAGGGAGATGAGCAGCGAAAATACCAATCCTAATCCCTTAAAAACGAGCAGGTTTCCTGAAAAACGAGGCGTGTTTCTTGTATCTTTGTGTATTTGTTGTCTGCTTTGTGCCTTGGAAGAATCATATGTGCTGCTTCCAGACTTTTTAYTGCAGTCACGAGTGCCAGAAATTTACTGTGGTCTAAGCAATGTAAAGAAATCTGAATTTAAAATTAAAGATGTATTTTCTTGTGTGTAGCGTTCTGGCACTTGCTGTTCCTCAGCTCTTTCAGTTCCCTACATTATTTGTGCCTAMATGAGTCAGACCACCCTCCTGCGGCTCTCCGAGAGTTCTGTGCAGCGGGTAGGTTGTTACGGATGAGGAAAGCTTGGGAATTTTGGCTTTAGTGGAGGTTTACTTAGAGTAGAGAGCAGAGGGGTTTGCTGGCTCTGGGAGGTGCTGGATTTGCATCCTTTCAGGTGTCAGGGCAAGCCTGGAGCACGGGATTTCACAACTAGTTTAATGTTTGGTCTCGGATGAGATGCTCCGAGCGCGCAGTGACTCCAGCCGTCGGTGGCTCGTGGGCTGGGGTAGAGTCACCCCTTAGAGCCACTGCTGCACCTCTGGGGCTTGGCACAGAGCAAGCTCTGCTCACACTTGTTGGCAAGGGGCCTCTTTCTGCTTCCTTGTGCCCTCTGGGCCGAGYGAGAGCGCTTCCCCGTGCGGAGGGAAGTCTGTTGGATGCGATACGTGAGTGCGCAGCAGCGAGCGCTTCAGCAGTAATTACACAGCAGCAACCACCTGGTGGCTGAGGGGCCACGGGTGAATTGTCAGCTCCAAAGAAACTCGTTTTCTGGGTTAATTACCCTTTAGCTTAGTTTTCTGGACTGTCAGAAGGTATCAGTGTAAGAAAAACGGGGTCAGCAAATGAGCAATGCATAATATTGTTCTTGGAAAAAAACAGATAATATAGATTGAAATGATCCTCCCAGAGCATTAGTTTGTAGTCTAAGTGCACCTTGTGTTGCAACCTGCTGGCARTTCCTGGGAACCGTGTCCTTCCAGGGCTCTGGAGAGCCAATATTTGGGCTGTCTTAAGTTACACTATCTGGATCAGTGGGGATGTAGCACAGCTGAGATGCTTGTGTGTAGCCCCCTGCCCCTTCTTTCCTCACCCTCAGGGTGAGCTCAGTTTGTAGCAAGAGAAAATGGGGCTCTAACCTTTTTGCAAATGACCTGCAAAGGCATTTGGAAAGAGAGGGGCAAGAAATAAGACAAAAAGAAGAGTGAAAGACACCACCACCACCTTCAGCCACACAAAACTTYAGATTTTGCACACACACAAAAATCTGAATGATGAGGGAACCAACATAATACTAAGGAAGTGGCAAAACCTGAATAAATATTAACTACTTCTGTGACTTGCTGCTTTTTTTTTTTGTTAAAGCCCTTTCCGCAGAGCATGTAACTGTTATGAAAACAGATTGAGCTTTGTTAGCTCTTCAGTTTTTCTCTCCCTTCAGTGAGGAACAGAGAGACCCTCTAGAGAGAGATTCATCCGACAGTGTCTCTGTACGAGACACTCCTTYTTGAAGCCGCCTTTGCATGCTTTAAAAAAGAAAAGGATAATATAAAAAAAAGTTTCATCTCCTCCCATTTCGAATGTCAGTTTTAAAGCTGAGGTGATGTTTTTTTTTCTTTCTATTGTAATGCTGGTCCAATGATTGTGTCTCAGAAAACCCGCGGTCAGCGATTCACGTGCCCATCTCATTGAGCCCCTGTCCTTGTCCCAGGGGCAGCCCCACACTGCTGTGTTTGGCTGCCTACCTAACCAGGCTGGAGAGAGGAGCCTTGCCCTGGCGAGCCTCCAAAATGCCAATTAGCACCTCAAAACACCTGATAACTCCGTGGTTCAACTTCTCAGCCCCCTGTTTGTCCCAGCTGCCTGTTGGCAGGCACCCCTCGAGCTATTAGTTTCTATGGAGGGAGGGGTAGAAATTAGTTTCTATGGAGGAGCTGGCGGTGGAGTGGTTAAGGAACTGGCTTTTTTTGCCAGCAATCTGTGAGAGCTCAAGCTGAGCCACCTGTTAGCAAGAGGCCCCATTTGCCTCTCTTCAGATTCAGGGTTACTGCAAGGAAATAATTGAACCCCGCAGGATCAACAGTTTACTGAGAGTTAATTGTGAGAGGGCAGCAAGGCSCCCAATTTCCCACTTCGTTCCCAAGAAGACAATTTGCTGTTGCTGCAATCCAGGCAGGCCTTACAGCATCATCCCTTGGCACGCTGCCGGGTCGGTGTCGCTCACAAAGGCAAACCTGAGCACGTGGTTTTGCCTCTAATCAGTCCTGGCAGCACAGGGAAGTTTGTTGGAAAGCAACTGGAGTGGAGCAGGAATCCTGCAAGGGGAAATCTGCATGTGAAAGACAGTTTCCCAGGAATTCCTGCAGCCTTCCTGCAGTTTTCCATGCSCAGTACTAAGTCAATTCCCTAGCCATGGATGCTGGCATTAGGTTCTGCACCCCATTGTAGACTTCAGTAGAAGAGAGGGAATGAGGTTTTATCCCAAGGGAAAAAAGATGAATTTGGTAATGCTTTTTAATGCTCACTCTTTTTCACCTCCAACATTATGTGTTTCTGCTGGGAAACTTCTTGAAGAAAAACAGTGCACCTCTATGGGAATACTTATTGTTTGACCTGTTCATTTCTTTTAAGTAGAAATGATTCATTCCTGCGTTACTTGATCCAAGTAAATTGAGCACAGGATTTCTTGTATCTTCTTAGGCTCTTTCTCAGTTTGGGGGAAGATGCAACTTTAAAACTGCATCTGATCTTTTGCTGCTACATTAAATGCTCCTCTGTAGCCCTTTGAAGGTCTGTGCATGGGTAGCCAGCTGAGTTTCTCCTTCTGGTTGCTACAATAGCTGACACACTTGGTAAAAAAGATAATTGAGCTCGGATGGAGCTGAAGAGATACAAGTAGAACAAAGTAAGAAATAAAGAGGTGCGATATGGGGAGTTTCTGGCAGGATGTTGCTGGATGCCACTAGGACTCTCAGGGAGCAAAGGAAAGGTAATGCCCACCTGCATTATATCTCAGGAGAGCTTGCTCAGGCAGCGAGAGATTTCTGCCAGGATAAGCTTTGCTCTGGTTCTCTTTAGAACCAACTGAAGTGAGATAAAATTGCCTGTTTCTGAGGAGGAGAATTTGCTCTGTTCACTGCTTCTTGGAGTTTTGGCAGGCAGCCTCCTCCTGAGCAGTGCTCTTATGCTGCACTGGGACCTTGATAAGGGCCCAGTGTGTTTGGGGTGGGTTGAAATGAGATATTAGAGGTAAGTCTCTCATTTTTGCCCTCATTCTCCTCTAGCAGACAGCCTGAAATCCTTTGGTAGCACTAAATACAGTTTAAGTGAGAGGTGATGAGCTGTTTTATTAACAAATTGTGAGGAACTGCCTTCTAGGAGCAGCCTGAGTATGGATTCTGTTTATTTTCTGTCCTTATTTTTTTTTTTTTTCCATAGAATGTCTGAGCTGATTGAGAAGGAGACTGAAGAGTACCGCAAAGGAGATCCRGACCCCTTTGATGACCGACATCCAGGTGAGATTTGGTGAATGTGTTTGGCAGCCCCAACTGGTACCTGATAACTCACATTTAATAATAAGCAATATTTAGCTTGAACATGGTGTGCTGCTTAACAAGGTCTGGTATTGCTTTCAAACTGGGGAACTGTGTCATCATGATACCTGGMAGTTTTGAAGTTTTGTTTTCAACATTTCAAGGCCCTGGATAGAGTTTTGAAAGAGCATTTCAGCATTTTATGAAATATGGGTATGATTATGTTAACAAGTTGCAATCGAAGGGARGTACTGGGTCCGAGTTGCACCGGGAGGGCAGTCAGTCTCAAATTATCTTGAATTGCCTTTTGAGTTTGCAATTGGACAAGTGTATTGCTTTGGGATTGCTTGGTTTGTTTTTTAATTTTATTTTCTATATTGAGATAATTTATTTCCAAATTCCTGGAAACAGCTTGTCTGCCATCCTTATCTTCACTGTCCATAGAAGTGACAGTAGAAATGACACTCTTAGGCCATTAAGATCTCTTCTGCTTTGACTAGTAGGACATCAGTTTTACAGAGGTAATGCCTCCTAGAAGAAATATTAGCTCAGTTACTAATTTTAACAATTTATTCTGTAATTCTCCTGAGAGCGTTTTCCTTCTGATTTGAGGGTAGCTGTTCAGTATCAATCTTGAAATCCTGAGATATCCAGCTGATTTTCCTCCCTGTTTCTTCTGCAGGTCGAGCAGACCCAGAGTGCATGCTGGGGCACTTGCTGAGGATACTTTTCAAGAATGATGATTTCATGAACGCGGTAGGTTTGCCCTGGGAGCTGCACCTGACACTCCCTGCCACTTTCTCGTGCTTCCTGTCCACTTCGTGCTTGTTTCATTTTGCTCGTGTTGGGCCTATTTCTTCCAGAACAGTTTTCCTTAAATAGAGTTTAATAGTGACTTGTTTGCCACTGTTGTAATGCCTCAAGGAAATGGGGGATTTATTAACTGTTCAGGAGTGCTGGAATATTTATAGTAATAACCGAATCAGTTCTTCTCCAGTTTTGTCACTCTGAAGAAATTTCTCTTCCTCTAATACAAATTTAAAAGAATAATTAACTTTCAGAATAGGAATTAATACCACTAATTCCAGTGTCTAGAGTGTCTACCCTTAAGTACTTGGAAATACTGGACAAGGGCAGAGGAGCGTAGTAACTCTCGGAGGCTTAGGGAGAGGATTAGGAGGGAAAAGTCTGGCTCTTCTCTTGCCTTGCTACACTTGTAATATCAGTTTATTGCTCGAGCTTTTGTTACCTTCATCTCCCTACAAATATTGACATACCTTGTTGTAGGGATTCTGCCAGAATGCTTTTTGAATTGTATTTTTATGCATTTCGCTTTACAAATCTGAATAACAGATTAGAAGGAAATTCTGTTTCTCTGAAAAGTTACTTTAACTTATGAAGTGTTGGAGAATGCAGCACCCTGGTTACCTATAGATCCAAGGTTTACATATATCTTTCATTTTATTCTTTTGCTGCTGTGGGATTTCACTGCCCTGGTTTTGCTCAGAGGTGATGTTCACGCCAGTGCTGTTCTTGGTCTTCTCTAGCTGGTGAATGCTTACGTGATGACAAGCAGAGAGCCTCCCCTAAACACCGCTGCCTGCCGCCTCCTTCTGGATATCATGCCAGGCCTGGAAACTGCTGTTGTCTTTCAGGAAAAGGTATTTTTTATCCTAAGGCTTGATTCATAAACCTAGCGTGTTCCATGCCCCAACAGTTCCTCCAACAGGAGAAGTTAGTAGAAAGAAAGACTGAAACTCTGTCTTGGGCAAACAGCCTATTCAGCCTTATTAATGTTCTTGTAGCTACTTCAGCCTTAGCTTGTTCAGCTCACAAAATCTGGGGTGGTTCATACTTCTAGGACCTATATCTCTCTATAATGGAGACTGATTTATGCAGCAGAGGAGCTGGAATTTAATATTTTGGGAAATATGCTTCGAATGGATGTTTTACAGACCTGAAGCAGGCCATATAGAATGTTAAGCCTCTCTGGAGCAGGCTCAGCCAGTAATTTACTGCCACAGCAGAGTGGTACYGTTATTAGAGCTAAGTGATCAGCAGGTCATACTTAGAGCAATCTAAAATCCACATATTTTGTGGGGTTTATCTAGAACTGTGACGGGCAGGAGAATCAGACTYCGGTGTCTTTGCAAGTCTGTGTTTTGAAGGACTGTGTAGAGAGCTCGAAAAAGAGGAGAAAGTTCATGCTACCCCTGAGCCCCAATTTCCTGATCTATAAAATTAAGAGAAGCTTAAATTTGGAAATGAGATAACGCTCTCTATAGAAATCAAATGGGTTTAAAGTTATGAATATGAGGTCTGGGAACATGATAAGAAGGGAGAGTAATATGCTGCCTCTGTGAATTGAATTTGAGGCTTTTAACCTGTCCGCACTTTAAGACTTACTAATTTTTCATCCCTAAAAGTTACAAGAAAAATGATAGTTTGCTGGTTAGAGAGGATTTAGATATAACTTGTATGCAGGAGATTTCAGGACAGTTAACCAAGCACACTGTTTTAAAGAGTCTGTATTATTCTATTCATAAAGAGTCTCTCTGGTGGCCAATGTACCCATCTCATTGATTTTTTTTTTGTTTTTTTTTATGATTTAAGAACACTTAAATAATAATATGGATTTGAATATATAATGGGCAGTGCTTTAAGAATCTGTGAGCTGAGAGTTCTCACAGAAATATATGCCTTCTGGTCATTGCTTTTAGCTGATCTGTTATCATGCTGTAACTAGAGCGATTCAAAATCATGTGCAAGATTCCTTTTAATGCAATAACATGTTGTATGCTGCTTCAAGGTCCCATAATGATTTAGGGGGGAAAAAAAAGAAAGCTACAGTCTTTCCCATTGTATTTTAGTTCACTGTTTTAATTTTAATTCGCACTTATGCGGCCTGGTTAAACGCGTGTCAGGCTGTGTTCAAATACTGCCTCGTTTATTACTACTAAAAGCATTAACTATATTTAATGTGAAGATTTTCATTTAGTAGCAGCTGATAAACTTCCACACGCTTCTCTTTTTCTGAAACCATCCTGGATTTGTGACCATGTTGATGCTTGCTCTTTGAGTTCGTGAGTAGTCATTAATGGAAATAGTTCCTCAGGCAGCAGCCAGCTGGCTTAAGTGGCTTCTCTCTTTGGCCCTGGTAAGCTTTGAGGCTTCCAGTGAACTACAAGAATCTTGGCCAAATTTGATTCTGCTTGGTATAAATTCAACACCAGACCTTTCCAACCTGCTAAATTGCTGGCAGTTTACRTGAGTGAAACTGGCACTTTAGTAATTTCTTTTTTTTCTGGTGGTGTTTGTTTGGTTAACCAATTTAAACTTGTCTTTTGCCACTTTCTAGGCAGTAAGTTGAATTACTGCTCTGGAAGCTTTCTGCGGGTGTGCAAGTCTTGATCCTGGATATCTAATGCCTGGGAATGGTTTTATGCAGCTTGTTGTTTTGCTTCCTGCAGCTTGTTGTTTTGCTTCCCTGTAGTTTAATATTTTCATTCATAACTTGAGCAGCAGGAAATCCAGGCCAGTCATCAGGCTGAGACAGGAAGAATTGTTACTAGTAGATGTTTTCATTTGCACCGGGGAGGAAAAAAGCAAGTCTAACTGTTGGAATTATTCTCCCTTTCCTCATTCTAGGAAGGCATAGTTGAAAATCTCTTCAAGTGGGCGCGCGAGGCTGATCAGCCCCTGAGGACCTACGCAACAGGACTCCTGGGGGGAGCTATGGAAAACCAAGACATTGCTGCAAATTACAGGGATGAGAACTCGCAATTGGTAATGATCTATAGATCTGCTTTTTTTCTTTAGAGGACAGATAGGTGTATCTCTTTTTGTTGTTATTGAGGAGCTCATAATTCATGAGTTAATGTACAGGCAGTTGGAATGACTTGGAAGCAGGTAGGGGTGACAAATACGGATCTCTGGATGCTGTACAGCTTCGAAACATGGATGAATTCATCCAACTCTTGCACAGGAAAAGCCTCTAAGAATAGAAAAGAAGCCCTGAGGTTTTGTAGGACTGCAGCCTGAGAGCTACCGCTCCCAAAGGGAACATTACTTGGGGGATAGACTGGGATAATGGGATTATGGTGCAACTTGGTGTTTGCTCCTCTTGGCACCATTCTGACTGATCTGCTCTTGATGGCTTTCTTGCCACTTCTCAGACAGARAGAGAATGCGTGCAGGTAACTTATTTGTAATAAAAGCAGTTGTAACAAAAAAAGGTTGGAGTTATCTTGTCATTTAAGCATTATTTCTCCAGGCCAACTACTGCACCACGGCATGATTGATGTTTTATGTTAAGGAGGAGGTTTATGTTAAGAGCAAGAATACGGCCAGTGCGCTTGGGTGTTCACGCTTGCTTGTTTGTATAACAGGTGGCTTTGGTGCTTCGACGACTGCGAGAGTTGCAGGTTACTGAAATGACCACGAAACAAGAAAGCAAGAGGCCCAGCCCTCGGAAAGTGCCGTCGGATCCGCTGCTGGCCCTGGATGAGGAGGCCGTGGATATGGATTACGGGGAGATGGCAGTAGACGGAGAGCAAGAGGAAGTTGCTGGGGATATGGAGATCTCCTTTCACCTCGATTCGGGTCACAAGACCAGTAGCAGAGTGAACTCTGCCACGAAACTGGATGATGGAGGCCTGAGAAAAAGCAAATCAGGGAAGCAGCATGAGAGAGACGGCTTCCGGAAGGCCAAGCAAAAACTGGGCTTCTCCGCTTCGGAACCAGAGCGGATGTTTGTGGAACTGTCCAACAGCAGCTGGTCAGAAATGTCCCCGTGGGTGATTGGCACTAACTATACGCTTTACCCTTTGACTGCTGCCATAGAGCAGAGATTAATTCTTCAGTACCTGACTCCCTTAGGGGAGTACCAAGAGGTGAGCATTTGAAGGTGGGAGGAAGCACTTTGAGTTTGAGTTATTCTAGTGAAGCTACAAGTGATATTGTAAGGAAGAGTCTGGAGAACTCTTTTATCGTTTGGAGATCACTAGGCTTTCCTAAGTGCTTGATGATGTTGTTTCAAACTGCTTGAAGTCATAGGGGTGCCAGGAACCTAGCAGGTGTGTAGTCTCGTAGCCCAAGCCTGGCACTGGAAGTTTTAATCCTGGATTCTTTATTCTTCCAAGTGGTGCTTATGTGACACAGGGCAAGTTGCTTTATTTGAAATACAGACACTTTCCTTGTTACTCRAAGAGTTGAGAGACTCCAGCATTAAACTGCTGAGGAATCTGAAACTCAAATCCTGAGTGAACTGACCTGTGTAGAGCCTCAGCAGCAGTTCTGATGTCTACATTGTCTACATTGGATACTTCTGAGTACATTGGATACTGTTATGAACGTGGACAAAAAAATCAAACCCTATCAAATTATGTTACCCTAAGCCTCCATTTAGCATAGGTTTGCAGCCCACCTATGTATCTGCTTCGTTGTTTTTTTTTTCCAGCTGCATTTATTGCATTGAGATGGAGCAAAGCAACACAAACAGTTTTGCTTTGTGCTGTACGTTTATGTGTGTGTGTGTCGGTGCACTTGTGTGCCCTGCTTCGAGAGCTGAGGAAACATTATCCTTTAATACCCTGCGTGCTGACTGGATCCCTTCGTATGCCGGCAATAATAGGATAGAAAAGTAGGAATTAATGCTATAAAGCTGTTACACAAAGAATTATGCAAGGGTTTTGGTCTCTTGCCCTGCTCCTGTTTTTTCTGTCCCGTTGTTGGTAGTTGTCTKTGCACAGATGGAAGGTGGAAGCTATTGCCAGGGTGGGATCTGTGTGGATTTGCCATAGCTGCTCATGAAGGAGAGTCTTAAGATTTGCATGTGGCAGCTATGCTGCACCCTGCTGCAGTCAGCAGATGCATTGCAAGAGGTCTGTTAACCTTTATGGCTTCCTATGGGTGAAGCTGGTTACCACTGACCTCTCATAACAGGTATCTGCTAATAGAAGCAGACCTCTACTTTCCCATGAAATGCTCAGCTAGCCTCCTAAATTTGATTTTTCTTCCCAGCTGCTGCCCATCTTTATGCAACTGGGGTCGAGAGAGCTGATGATGTACTACATCGACCTGAAGCGAACCAATGATGTGCTRCTCACGTTTGAAGCCCTTAAGGTAACCTGCTTTCATGCAAAAAAACTTGCTTTAAACACGGTGAAACACTGAACGTGTGTCTGCTGCGCGTGGCGAAGGCCAGCGGTCACCCCGTAGGCCTGTCCGTCTTGCAGGCTGTCCTGGGACTGCACTTGGCTTTGACACCACTTGAATGCTTTGGGTCTTTGTTTTCTTTAACTCTAGAATATTAAAAAAAACAGAGGGGAAATAAAAGGGTCTTAAAAATAATCCAGTCAAGATCTTCCAAGCCCTCCTAGATGCGACCAGGTGGCCCATGCTCAGGGTGTCCCTGCTGGAGCAGGCGGTTGGACTACATGATCTCTAGAGGTCCCTTCCAACCTCAACCATTCTGAGATTCTGTGATCGCAAGATAAGTGCGAGCTACCTTTCTGAAAATGGTAAAAACTCTTTTCTCTACCAAATGCTCGTGTTTCTGCTGCCCTTAGGTGGCACTCCTAAGTTACTCTTTGGCCTGTCATCTCAAGGCACCTTTGTAAGGGGTGAGAAGCGTAAGCAGCATCCTCTCAGAAGCTCCAGCGTGAAATCCATGCTTGATGTTGGAAACGTGATTGCTCATGTGATGTGATCTGTAGTTTGTCCCCTGCTGAGAAATGAAAACACAAAATAACCTCCCTCTCTGATCCTGAAATGCAGCAGCATTAGGCTCGGGTATGAAGCAAGAGCTACGTATTGAGTGACTGTACCCATTCTTACCCCAAATCTGCAACATGTGAAGGTGATGGGCAGAAGAGAAAGGGTTGTTAGGTCTTTTCTTGAGGTGCTGCTGGTTTCTGCCATCCACTTTCCTGCAGGGGAGGGGAAGTGGACAACAGTTGGAAGAAATCCAATCTAACCTCTTTCCTTAGCATTTGGCATCGCTGCTGCTGCACAACAAGTTTGCGACGGAGTTCGTTGCTCACGGAGGGGTGCAAAAACTGCTCGAGATCCCCCGTCCTTCTATGGCAGCCACGGGAGTCTCCATGTGTTTATATTATTTGTCCTACAACCAAGATGCCATGGAGAGGGTAAGAGACTTTCTTTTAATAGAACTGTAGCGATTCCCATGGTTTTGAGGGACTTGACGCTTCCTACCCAATTCAAACAGGGAATAAACACCTCTAAGCTAAAAAGCAAGTCCATGTATGAGACCTTGTATTTGCAGAGTCGACGGGAAGTCTTGGAGAACAGTTACTGCCCTCTAGACTTGGCACGTTTGTCCTCTGTGTGCTTGGGAACCCTCATTTTCCATGGACTAACTGATTTCTCTTTTGCAATCTGTCGTCCTTCTCGCCCATCTTGTGCTTCCTAGGTGTGCATGCACCCCCACAACGTGCTCTCGGACGTCGTGAACTACACGCTGTGGCTCATGGAGTGCTCCCACGCCTCGGGCTGCTGCCATGCTACCATGTTCTTCTCCATTTGCTTCTCTTTCCGTGCTGTCCTGGAGCTCTTTGACAGGCACGATGGCCTCCGTCGGCTGGTGAACCTGGTAAGGCTTGTAGCCTCCTTACATGCTGTTGTAATGTCAGGTTTTRCACCTTTTACAGTTAGTTACTGCACGTAGTTCACATTTATTCCCGTTCCACGTGCACGTGTGGTGTTGCCACACTCCTTTTGGATGCCAACACATCCAGCCAGGTTCCAGAAGAAATACAGCTATGTTTGTGCTGTGCTGCAGCAGAACTGCATTAGTCATGTATCCTATTAACCTAATTATATAGTTTTGGTGCAAAAGCTGCTCCATGTGCTCAGTCCTGCTGGGTGTGCTCCCAACAGCTGAGGTTGGTGCTAGTTCAAGTGCCCCCCCCCCCTCCCCTTTCTGTAGATAAGCACGCTCGAGATTTTAAACCTGGAAGACCAGGGAGCCCTGCTGAGCGACGACGAGATCTTTGCGAGCCGCCAGACCGGGAAGCACACGTGCATGGCCCTGCGCAGGTACTTCGAGGCTCACCTGGCCATCAAGCTGGAGCAAGTGAAGCAGTCRCTTCAGCGCACCGAGGGCGGCATTCTCGTCCACCCGCAGCCCCCCTACAAGGTGAGCAGCACCTGGCAAACTTTTAATATTGTGGTGGTCCTTGTTTCAGTGATGCTGAGTTGCAGGGATGTGTGAATCTCTGAAGCCAACAGAATCACTAGGTCGTGTGTTATTGATAGGATTTGCTTCTGCTTTTTTCTCCTCTCCTTGGGCTGTCACTGCCATTGAAAATGCATAGAAAAGCCTTTGAGGTGCATCTAAACTATATCTGATTATTGTTCCTGTTTTGTTGCCGTGCTTCTACCACTATATTTCAAAAACTTGAGCTAAAGATATTAAAGCCAAGTTATTTTTGATACTCATGGACTTTTTTAGATGCTTTTGAGCTCTAAAAGGACGTATTCTGCTATTGCAGATAAGTGTATGACTGGAAAATCTTGACTATGAGTTTGTCATTTGATAATGGCAAAACAAACTTGTCTGTAAGGCACCATTTATTTATTTATTTGAGATGAGAGACACTTATTGGCCATTATATTTTCCTCCCTTCGCCCTACAAAATGATTTTAAAACACTATTTTCTGGGTGCTTGTTCCTGGGGAGCACATCATTTGTGCTTTGCTTATGATGGTTTTCCAGAAATCCTGACATGATAAAACCTAAGTTCCTCTGTCATCTGTGAAAATACCACTTTGTTTTCTGTAAATAAAAGTAACATGGAAAAGCTGTTGTTGTTTTGTGTGATTTCAGAATTTTTAAGTTGGAGATGAAGGACAAGCTTGTTAGGAATACCGTTTTTCTTAGTATTTTCTGTGGTTGCAACTTAGGAGCTCTGTAGCTCAGTGGTTTAGCAGCCTCTCTCAATTCTGTAGCGGAGTTGTCTCCTGAATGACAGTCTATTAACCACTAGATTAGGAGTTTAAAAGCAGCTTGGAATTTTAATAAAATTCCTCTAAATTCATTTAACCTTTCTTTAGCAGCAAAGAAACTTAAAGCATTTTATTCTTAAGCTTATTATTGCCTGTGATAGYGGCAGTTGCTTCTTTTTCTTTTCATAGCTGGAGAATAGCTCACAAAGTGAGTATTTCATCTGCAAGAAAGAGAATAGCTTCTCTCTTTTGGTGTGGATGCTGCTAATTCCCAGCAGTGGAGGGCTAAAACTGCATGTTTGTAGCCTTTAATCTTTCTAACTCGTTCCCCTCCAGGCCTGTTCTTACACCCACGAGCAGATCGTGGAGATGATGGAGTTCCTCATCGAGTACGGGCCAGCACAGCTCTACTGGGAGCCCGCCGAGGTCTTTCTCAAGTTGTCTTGCGTGCAGCTCATGCTGCAGCTCATTTCGATAGCGTGCAACTGGAAGACATACTATGCAAGGTGAGCTGCTTGCTGAAGCAATGCATTTCTTCAGGACAACAAGTTGTGGCTATTGGGCAGGACATCAAGACTCTTGGGTTTTCTCCCTGTCACACTTCTGTGCTGTTGCCTCTCTCTCTCAATTTGTTGATCGTTTTGTTGAAGGACTGATTGTGTTATCATCAGAGGCTAGAAAACCTTTAAAGCAGGGTTTGAAATCAAGATGTATCTTCATTCTGGAGGGAGGTGGAATGTCAGTTTGGATGTCTCAAGCTTATCTGGCTCAAGGAAGGACTTTTTGTTGGTATTTGAAGTCTCCTGAGCAGATATAACTGCGTGAGGGACTTGTAGGCAACAAGCCAGCATATGAGGGAAGAGAAAGGGATTGCAGGTCTTTTCTCTTGCGTTCTTGGGGTTTCAGAGTCCCTAGTTGAAGTACCTGCCATGGATTTGTAGAGAAGTTCATCTTGGGATGTTGCTTTTCTGTCCTGCCTGCTCTCCTGGCCACAGACATGCTGTGGAGGCCCCGTGATGTTCTGTTATGTCTCCATGGCACCTCTTTGCTTCCTTCCTTCCCTCTCCCAAATCTTCAGCATCCGTATTGTTAACTAGAAAGAGTGTGTGCTACCCCAAGCCCTGATAGGAGAACATTGAGACCCTGTCCCCCGTTCAAAGGGAGGCTGGTTTCAAGGTTCCTGCCTCTGTTTACCTAATGAACCTCTACCCAAGGGAGGAGGTGTAGGCCTCCCTGGAGATGCGCTCGCTGGTGAGTCAGTGTTTGCTGCAGGCAGCTGCTGTGAGCTCCGTGCTCGTCGCTAGTGCTTCCCCATCCCTGCTGTCTGCAGGAGCTCCTGGCCTCGAAAGCTCTTGAAGTCTGTTTTGCTTCTGCAGTCCCCTGCCTCCTCCTGCCTCTCAGRTTGCGCTCTCCTGGGTAGTTCCTGTTCTCCCCTCTCTTGTTCCCAGGTTCCTAATTGCTGCCTGACTTAACTCCTACCTTGCCACCTTAAGCCAAACCTTCCTTTTCCCTCTGCAGAGCGTGGGGTTTGTGCCATTGCCTTGGTCCTGTCCTAAACTTCCTCCCCAAAGGGCCTTGCCACCTCGGTCTGTGGCTGGTATGTCAGCCTATGTTCCTCCTGTCTTTCCTCTCTGGATTCCTGCTTTTAGAATGGAAAACTTCAAAACCAAAGGGAACCTTCAGAAACTTCTCACGCGACTGATTTACTCTTATTGTTGCTGGAGTAGGGTAGATTGGACACTATTTTAGGTCACTGAAATGTCTCTAGCCGTACACACGCTGAAGAAATTCTTTTGTYGTCATCTTCCAGGAACGACACGGTAAGATACGCTTTGGATGTGCTGGCCATCCTGACTGTGGTTCCTAAAATCCAGTTGCAGCTGGCAGAACCTGTGGATGTGTTGGATGAAGCTGGATCTACCGTTTCCACCGTGGGTAAGTTGCATGTGGCCGGTCGCGGTCCTCTTCTAAACACTGTTTCAGGTGGTTGCTTCTCACCTACAGTGGGAAGAGGGCTAAAATAATTTGTATATTCAGACTTACTGTCAGAGATGCAAATGAAAAGCAGAGCAGACTGTGGTTTAAAATGGTGTCATGATTGGCACTGGTTTTTGTATTTGAAGGTGTGGTCTTTGATTCGCTTCGTTTCCAAGACCTCATTAAACACAGATACAGGCAAATCCCCTTTTGCAATGGGACTGTTAGGCCCCTTCAGCTTCCCWGAAATTCAGCTCTCCTGAGGATATGACATTTGGGAATACGGGAGAGGAATAATTACTATTATGTATTTGAGTTATTCTTTAATTGACTGCCTGCCGATTCAGTATGCCAGTGCATGAGATGTGGCTGGACCAGATCCAAGTCCTACACAGTAAATGGGGCCTGGCTTATTTAAGGAGAGGGCAGGGAAGGGTGGAAATGGAGAGTACTCCATATAGACGGGAGGCAATTTGTTTTGCATGAAGCCTTTCCTTTCTTGGAGGAAGTTTTTGATCCGAAATGGATGCAAAAATAATAGGATCTCTCAGATTGTAGAAGACAGTCATTTTGATACTAGGTCTTGCTAGGAAGTGGTGCCTCTGTTGTTGTGGTTGTTCCCTTCATAACAAGGTCTCCTTTCCCTTGGCTTCTACCTTGTTAATGTTTATACAAGAGAGYTGCTTTCTGTAACAGGAATCACAGATGTGCTCATGCATTTCTCTGCTTCTTCATGATGAAGCAGAGGAGCATCAATGAAGGAAAATGTTTGCTGGGAGATGGAAAAATGCCTTTTGGGGCTAGCTAGAAGGAAAAATATCACTTAAAAGGTCTCGGGATGAGTGGGAATTACAGATTTTCCTCAGATTTGCAGAAGACTCCCCTTGTCTCATGAACTGTGTAGGGTAAGTTGGAGTATTAAAGTATTTTTTTTTCTCTCTCATTAGGTATTAGCATCATCCTTGGAGTGGCCGAGGGTGAGTTTTTCATCCACGATGCGGAGATTCAGAAGTCAGCCCTTCAGATCATCATCAACTGCGTGTGCGGCCCCGATAACCGCATCTCGAGCATCGGCAAGTTCATCTCGGGGACCCCTCGGCGAAAGCTTCCTCAGGCCAAGAGCAGCGAGCACACGCTGGCCAAGATGTGGAATGTGGTGCAGTCCAACAACGGCATCAAAGTGCTGCTCTCCTTGCTCTCCATCAAGATGCCCATCACGGACGCGGACCAGATCCGCGCGTTGGCCTGCAAGGCCTTGGTGGGGCTCTCGCGCAGCAGCACCGTGCGGCAGATCATCAGCAAGCTGCCCCTCTTCAGCAGCTGCCAAATTCAGCAGCTGATGAAGGAGCCCGTGCTGCAGGACAAGCGCAGCGAGCAYGTCAAGTTCTGCAAGTACGCGGCGGAGCTCATCGAGCGCGTCTCGGGGAAGCCCTTGCTCATCGGCACCGACGTCTCCCTGGCCCGGCTGCAGAAAGCCGACGTGGTGGCGCAGTCGAGGATCACCTTTCCCGAGAAGGAGCTGCTGCTCCTCATCCGCAACCACCTCATCTCCAAGGGCCTGGGCGAAACCGCCTCCGTGCTCACCAAAGAGGCCGACCTGCCCATGACGGCGGCGTCGCACTCGTCCGCCTTCACGCCGGTGGCGGCGGCGGCTGCGTCCCCGGTGGCCCTGCCGCGCGCTCCGCGCATGGCCAACGGCATCCCGGCCCGCCTCAACAGCCACGCGGCCGTGGCCTCCGGCGCCGCCTCGGCCCACGCGCAGGCCAGGCCCTCGGCGGCGCAGGGCCCGCTCGCTCTGCCGGGCCCTTCCTACGCCGGCAGCTCCCCTCTCATCGGCAGGATCAGCTTCGTGCGTGAGCGGCCGTCCCCCTGCAACGGCCGCAAAATCCGGGTGCTGCGGCAAAAATCGGACCATGGCGCMTACAGCCAGAGCCCGGCTATCAAAAAGCAGCTGGACAGGCACCTTCCTTCCCCGCCCACGCTGGACAGTATAATCACAGAGTACCTTAGGGAGCAGCACGCCCGCTGCAAGAACCCCGTGGCCACCTGTCCCCCTTTCTCTCTCTTTACGCCCCACCAGTGCCCTGAGCCAAAACAGAGGCGCCAGGCGCCCACTAACTTTACCTCACGGCTGACCCGCAGGGCGGCCTTCCCGAAGTACGGAGGGGTGGATGGTGGCTGCTTTGATAGACACCTTATCTTTAGCAGGTAAGGGAGAAGGTTGTTTCTTGGTTCCCCTCTAAGTGTTGCCTGAGCCAAAAAGCCTTGCCTGGATTCGGGCTGGGGAGGCCCACRGTGGCATCTCTCTGGACTCATGAGTGTTCTCACCTGAGCGTGACGACTGGGAGAGCTTTGGTAGAGGTGGTTTTGGAAGCTCTTCCGTTTYTCTTGCTCCTTGGTGCAAGTTCGTAGTACACGCAGTTGCCTTCTGCGTTTTCAGGGTCACAACAAGTTCTTAGTGGCATTAGTCAAGGAAAGCCCTGGCTTTGTTCCCGTTTGGACGGTGAGTACGCAGCGCGGATTGTACAGGAGAGAGAGAGCATGGCCTTGAGGTTGGTTGGCCGGCAGGCCCAGCCCTGCTGGCAAACAGATGACAACAGGATCCCTATTCTTGTCCTTGCAGAGCAGCCTGCAGCGCTGCTAATCTTTCTACATGGCTTTTTTTTTGCTGGGATTACCCTGGAGGGAAAAAAGATGACACACAAAGGAAAAAAATTTTTGCAGTAAAACCACCCTCACCTTGAACATGATGACAGGTTATTTATCTGATGTCTTTAAAAGACTGTTAGAAGTCTTTTGCCAGCTGTGCATTTTTCCAAGTGGCAGCATTAGAGATTTTCCCACAGACCATCTACAACGATGGACTCCCAAGTGCTTCAGTGCAGTCATGTGCTGTAACAGAAGTACTTAAATCATGCAAGACGAGCCTTGAAACGTAGCAAACACCATATAGGCACTCAAGCAGTTGACTTAAAGTTGACACCTAGTTTTCCCATGAAGAAAATCACTCCTTTTAGCTATGTAACACTTACAGGCTGGACCTAAGATCACCATCGAGCAGTTCATCATCTTTTTCTTATTCTTGCCTTTTGGGTCATTCTTGTGTTTCTTCTTTCTTYAGGTTCCGTCCAATTTCTGTGTTCCGGGAAGCGAATGAGGATGAAAGCGGCTTTACGTGCTGCGCGTTTTCAGCCCGGGAACGATTTTTAATGCTGGGTACTTGCACAGGGCAGCTGAAGCTCTACAACGTGTTCAGTGGACAGGAGGAGGCCAGTTACAATTGCCATAACTCGGCCATCACGCACCTTGAGCCATCTCGGGTAAGTAGCTGAAGACTTTGTGAGTTTTGGAAACCGTCAAAGCCTAAACCCTGATATATTTTAAATCCATTTGGATACGTAAATCCAAAACGTTGACTGGCCTGAAATACCTYTCATAAAAGTACTAGAGGGGAGAGCAGTATAGTAGTCACATGTTTCCCCTCTGCAGTTTCTAGAAATTCTTCTTTTCTTCCCAATAAAATAGAAAAGAAGCAAGGTAGCTGTGCACTTTTTATAAATAATAAAAACATGTGGCTGGATGTGAGGGAAATGCTTCAAGTGACAATGTATTTAGGGGAGATATCAGAGTTTATAACACAAGTCTTTGTTGTAAAAAGGAATTTGGCAGTGGGGTGGATGGTTCTAGGAYGAAATAAAGGTAATGTGATTTATAATAGTGACCTCCACTCACAAGGTATTGCATATTAAACATGGATTATCTTGCTTCTATATGCTATTAACCATATAAGCATATTAACCATMGAAGGACCATAAGTCTTTTCTTTGCTACCTGTAACGTTTTTTCTGTCTGCCTGTCTATTTTATATAAAATCAGACTAGTCCCATAGGACTAGCGAGCACAAAATCTGCTGTCGTTCTCAAAATCACCTTGTAAGCCCAACTTAAGATGTACAGATATGGTGATAACCTGTGTTTTCTCTGTCGTYGCTTTCTCGCCCTTCCCACCACTCCCATTTGGAAATCCAGGATGGATCTTTATTGCTAACGTCGGCTACGTGGAGCCAGCCTTTGTCTGCGCTGTGGGGAATGAAGTCTGTCTTTGATATGAAGTAGGTACCCTCTGATCCCACTGCGCTGCRGTTAGGCAGAGTCCCAAAGAAGAAGCTCCGAGAGGAGAGGATAACRCAACTTTCCCAATGTATATTATGTTCCAGAGAGATTAATGTGCCTCAAACCTCTGTGTGTTTTTTCCTTTTCATATTACTGTGTTTGCTCCAGCAAATAGAGCACTGCACCCGTGGCAGACCCTGTTGCAGCAGTAACTTGGTCACAGCTYTTGTGATCTTGCTGCTCGTGGCCTTTCACTGGCCTGTAAAGGCCATGTGGCTGTGATACATTTCTGAATATGCCAGTGGGGAAGAAAAGTCTGTCCTAGRTATCAGGGAGTTGGTTTTTCTTGTGTCATTGGAGCCTCTGCTGCAGATGATGTTGCAACATCTAATTTTCACAAGGAGCTTCAATCTGCAGTTCCTTGACTTGCTCCCCAACTTTATCTACAGGCATTCCTTCCCTGATGACCACTATGTGGAGTTCAGCAAGCACTCTCAGGACAGAGTCATTGGCACAAAAGGGGACATTGCCCATGTAAGTATGAACACAAGTCTCGACTGTGAAGCTAGGGCAGTAATATATCCATCACAGAGCATTTATCAACAGATCTGGGTGCTTTGGTGCTGTAAATGGTGAACTAAGAGGCTTTAGAGGAAAAGCTTTGAAAGAGCTTATAGGTGTTGCTTGTTCTGGTCTGCTCAGTTTAGAGAGACTGTGCTGGACACTATTTTTTTTTCTAAATTGCATCTCTTGCCATATTTTTAGTGATGAAAAAAATCATGTTCCCCCATGATCAGCAGTGGAGGGAAGTGGGCTATGGAAAGTGTTTTTTCTTGTGCTCCCCTCATAATTTTCAGCTGTCACCAATTTAAACTTATTGGTTCAGCAAATGCTCTGGTAATTTTATCTTAGTATCTGTAAATGGGTCAAGCAAGTGACTGCTTCTCCACAGTGCTAATTTACACTGGTAATAGGCACTRTCTTGTTGACAGAGCATTTGCATAAAAAAATACTCAAATGAAATTAACTTATTCAAATTGTACGTTATTTTATTTATTGCTCTTGATTTGCTTTAGTGTTTGTGTTAAGCAAATTATCTGTTCCTGCTAGTTTTAAACTTTATTTGTTGGATCAGCATGTTGTGCTTCTCTAATAAATAACCTGTTTTCCAATGGTAGAAAACTTCCCTCTGTGTAAGTCTTCTCCCATAGTTTTTGCCTTTTTTTCTACTCTTCTTTTAGAGTTTTGATGTTTTTATACACCATCTGCTCTAAAACCAGTTCTGTTTCTGGAACAGACTCTGCCTAAGTGGTACCTCTTGTCTGGAGCTTCCCCCACCCACTTTTCACAATGAAATTGGGTGTTTTTTTGGAGCTAGTCCTAGTCTTGTTGAAATATTTTGGCAACCTGCAGTAAACTGAGTGCTGCCCAAAACATTTTGTAAGACTTGGTTGCAGCTGTGAAAAACTATTAAAGGGCTGGCAAGAAGGGTTTTATGAAATGAAAAAGTGTTAGGTTGATTCTAGAAACAATCTAGAAGGGGGAACATGGGGTGTTTTTAGCTGCTGATACGTTACCCATTGTGACTAATCTTTCTGTTTTCTTTTTAATCTAAAAGATCTATGATATTCAGACGGGCAACAAGCTATTGACTCTGTTTAACCCAGATCTGGCCAACAACTACAAGAAGAACTGTGCCACCTTCAACCCCACTGATGACCTCGTCCTAAACGACGGCGTCCTCTGGGATGTCAGATCGGCACAAGCCATACACAAGTTTGACAAATTCAACATGACCATCAGTGGTGTTTTCCACCCCAACGGGCTAGAGGTCATAGTCAACACGGAAATTGTATCCTTYGGCCACGGTGGCAACCGATAAGGCTGGGACGTGGAGCACTTGGTTTGATTAAAGGAGTATAGATGCTCTGCTCTGCTAGAGGGCCTGCGTAGCACTGACAGCTTCTGTTTGTGAGTTGAGTAAGTAGGAGCTGTCAGACAGATGCTAATTTAAATGCAGACCCTGCCCCAACGTGGCATAGATGAAATACTTGAGAGAGATTCCTTGTTCCCATATCCACTGYGTGGTCTCTCTGCTCTCTTCCCTTTCCATCCTTTGCCAAGATCTCCCCTGAAGCTGCTACTGTAAGTTCTAAGAACTGGGAATGACATTTGAGTAAGAAATTCCTGATTCTCAACGTAGCTGAGGAATTACGCTGCTGAAATGAGAGTCAGGTTGTGTCATGCTTGCAAGAGGATGGCAGCAAGGCTTCCTGAGTGCTGCTAATCACTTGTTTATCCCTGAACTGCAAAAGTAATGGGAACTTTTCAGTTGTTTATTGCTCCTTAGCCTCTGTTCTTCAGTGGGACCTCCGAACTTTCCATTTGCTGCACACGGTACCTGCACTGGATCAGTGTCGTGTGGTCTTCAACTATACTGGCACAGTSATGTATGGAGGTAGGATTTCTCTTAGCATTACATAGCTCTCCTTGGCCGTGTCTGCTTAGAGATATATCCTCCTTTTTTCCTTTTACTCAYGCTTATTTATGGTGGAACAGGTAAGACACCAGCTCCCCGCAGCTGAGGGCTGTGCCATGCAGTCCACTTGATGCAAGTGACTGTAGCCAACGTAGCAACACTGGGAGGGTGTCACATACAAGGTCTGGCTGTAACTTAGATGCTTGTTCAGGGAAATTGGAAGCTTCAGGGAGTTTGTCTAACTTTCAGCTGTAATGACRTACATGAACTCAAGATAAAGATATATATATTTTATTATATATTTCATAATGCTGCTTGGGTTGCTGAGAAAAGGAAATGAACCTTGGGTTGCTTTCTCTAACTTCATTGATATCACAACTCGTTTTTGAGATGAAAAATCAACCTCTTGAAAAGGAAAATAGATGTAACGTCAGATCTGATGATCCGTGAGAAAATAATTTTGTCTTTGGGGTATTAGCCTTAATAATCTGCGATATTAAGGCAGGCAGCTCTAGAAGAGTAGATATTAAATGAGTCTTCCAAGGGTATCAAGTAAAAATGAAATTCATATCAGCCTGATATGATTGAATAAGGGAAGCATTACAAATGGAAAGTGGGCTAGTGGAATAATTTTTGCCTGTTTCAGCTATGTTGCAGGCAGATGATGAAGATGACCTTCTGGAGGAGAGAATGAGAAGTCCCTTTGGCTCTTCTTTCAGGACGTTCAATGCAACCGATTATAAACCAATAGGTGAGAGCAAAGGAGGAGCAGGCAGCTTGGCCTGTGAAGTGGAAGGTTCTGCTGGATAATACTCGCTTCTTCCTCCCCCTTGGCATGCAGCAGGATCAGCTCTGCTGTGACACGATCGAGGCACAAGGGTTGTGTTTAACACTGAAATAGGCTGATCTATAATGCCTTTTCAGTGTGGGATTTCCTTGCTTGCTGGAAAAGCTGCTAGCCAGCAGTTCTGGCTTTGTTTTCTTTTCTCCTTCCTAAGTAGAACGTAATCTAAGATAGTAGGTCATTTGGCCAAGGTGTCATTAATCATGTTTCATGAGGACCTTTTTCATTTTCACTTTGTTTTCCTATTCCCTTTAGCTTTATCCAATTCTGCTAACTCAGAATGCTGTCACTTTGGCCTCCAGTTTGCAGCGCTCTKGGAGAGCTGAACTAATTGCTATAACAGATATAGACAGATGTGGCTTCTGCTGTTGAAATGAAACACAGCTCCTCACTCAGCCCCTTAGTTGCCACCTACCCTAGAAGATTATCTGTTGTTTACAGTACTTGAGAGAAGCTGCTAAATGTATTATCAAGGGAGGAGGCACTGTGGAAACCAGATTAAGAAGTTATCAGGTTATTTTTATGACAGTCTGCAACACTTGTAGCTTTTTACCTTTTTTTTTTCCCCAAGTTGACTTCCATGTAGATATTTTCACTTTTATTTCAGCTGTTGCTACTTTTTGCATCATTTTAGGGTCTGCTTTTAAACATGTATTGTTAGATCTTCTATTAAGTGTTAAATACCTGCAGTTAACCACCAAGTTTGTTTTTTTTTAATGTGTTTTTTAGCTACCATAGATGTAAAACGGAATATCTTTGACTTGTGCACGGACAGCAAGGATTGCTATCTGGCTGTTATTGAGGTAAAGGCGCTAAGAATAAATGCTGCTTCTCCTGCCTGGTCTGAGAGCAATGCTTTTTGATTTCTGAAAGCCTTCAGAACATGATTCTGGAGTTCCTGCTGTTAAATTCACATTTTATGCAGTGGTGTTACCCAGTAAAGGTGCTCTTAGTTGCTCGCTGTCCACCTGCAGCTTTGGCTTAAAAACACTTGCTTTTCTGTCTCTGAGCCTGCAGACCCCAGAACCCATTTAGCTCCCTTCTTCAAACGCTTATCACTCTAGAATAAATTTCCTACAGGAGATGTTTTTTCCTTGTAAGCTTAGAGAAATGCATTTTTTTCTGATTTATACAGACAACTTGCTTTTGAAATTGGTATTATATGAAATACATGGGAAATACAATCTTTCCGGGGCTTCCCAGAGATCCTTTTTCCTGAATCTCTCATAAAATATTCTTTTTTCACTTGTCTTCCTAGCAGTGTTTTCCCAGGAGCTAAGGATTTGGAGCAAGAAATACTGAGTGAAAAAATTGGTTTGTTAGGAGGGAAGTTAGATGCAACTAATGTATCTGCTTCCCTGACTGATGAAATGCTCTGCAGCCGAGAAACGTTTCTATAAAATGATTCCCTCCCAAGCAGTCAGATCATGTTTGTACCTACAGTAGCTGCAATTGCTCTGCAGGGCATGCCAAAGAATTGGGCTGTCTTGCTGGTTTGAGCACTTAATGCCCAAAGATGTGTTAAAGATCCAGTAAAGTTTTAAAATCTGTTAGWAAGAGTGTAAGAGAACCAGAAAGCAAGTATTTATATCACTGCTGGGCTTGAAGGTGAAAGAGTCACYGTCTTTCAGTGCTAATGGTGCTGCTGTTAGCAAATGGGGAAAGAAAAGTTAAAAGTGGCGTGGTTTTTTGGTAATGTTTTAGTAATTGAGATCAGGCACATCCTTGAATGTGGCTGTAGAACTTTGTGGTGGGCTAGCTGCTATATTGTGGGCATTTTCCCTTCAGAACCAAGGGAGCATGGATGCCATGAACATGGACACGGTTTGCAGGCTATATGAAGTGGGCAGACAGCGCTTGGCAGAAGATGAAGAAGATGAAGAGGAAGATCAGGTGAGAAATACAGCATCAACTTAGTTTTTGAAGACTAGCTGTTATTCGTATACATGTAGGAGGCTTTGTGTATTTATTACTACGTATTTATTAGCCCTAAGCTGCAGAGGCCTTGTTTGGTCTCCCTTAATGTGTAGCAGATCATTTTGCTTGTAGTGCGATTTATGACTTATCTGTGCAGGAAACAGAGTGTACAGCAATAGTGCACTGTAAACCAACATGCTAATTTATAATTCACTCATTAATTTCTCTAAATTTCTACCCTGATCAGAAACCTTGCTAATTGCTCTGCTTATTTCTCAAGATATTTTAACACCGACTGCAGCCAGTGGTGTTGGGGGGGGGAGGGGATATTTTTTCAATTTAAGCATGTCAAATGTTCATCCTTTCATTTAACTTATCACTAGTTTCTAAATGAGATGTAGCTTGTGATTTAGTGCAGTGAAACTGCACAGTACTTCTACTCTAGCAGAATGTTTTACGAGGTTTTAAGCAAGCTGCCCATTTGCATGGGGATGTCTTGGTTTCAAAATCAAAATAACCATTCCAACTCTGACAACCTGCTAAAAGAGCTCCTCAGGATACAGTTGGTCCAATATACATGTGTGAGTCCAAGACAGATTTGTAGCTTTTCTGGGGTCAGGTGTTTTAGAACAGGCAAAGACTGTATGCTGCAATTCCCCAAACGTTTTTAAATGGTTTATTCTCTGCTCTCTGGTGTCTGCAYTCTAGTAAAGCATATGTTTGTATTTCCTGTGGGAAAAGCTGACTTCACCTTTTTCCAGTGAATGCAAGAAGGTAATGTTTCATTTTTTTTTTCCCCAGACTGTATGGAAAGCTGGACTTCTGATACTCTTTCTGTCTCTGAATCTCCTTGTTACTAGGCTAAACCTTTTACTTTCTAGCTGGGAAGACTGGACTGCAGATCCCTGGAAAGAGTAACTTTCTTTGCAATTCCTTGCTAATTGTTATAATTTTGCTGTAATTCTGAAGATAAAGCAGTGGTTATGTTTTGTATACAGAGTTGGAGGGCTTTTCCTCTGAGTTACAAGGTTGCAGCTGAAGGTTCCTCCTTCGGAAATGGGCGGCCACTGTATCTAGCCCTAGGTTGAATCCAGCTTGGGATCTTTAATCTGTGTGACAGAGAATTCCTTGAAGTAATGGGGAAGAAAATTCCTGTAGCCATCCTGTGCTTGCCTTAAGTAGGCACCGGTTTCTATTTTTGTGTTCACTGCCAATGTTTTTTTGACATCTTTTAGCCTTTTTTTTAATAAATCTTAAAGAAGAGTCTGTAAATTGAGATCTGCAGTGAGCAGGGATCAACTAGCAGCTCTCAACACTCAGTTTTATGGTGATGCTGGTAAGTCTTGACTTCAGTGGAGATCTGTATTTGAATCAGAAACAGCACTGAATGCTGTGGTTTCAGGCTGCAAGACGAGGTGTGGAATCAAGATAAGGACCTCGTGTCCATTACATGAGATCACCTCCTGTAACAGAGTTGACTCCAGCTGTAACTTGAATATTCTTAACAACTTTTGAGGAAAACTCAGGGAAGAATCAGACAAAGCTCTGGCTTCTGCTTGCAAACTGAGAGACCAGCTGCCAATGTGAAATTGCTGCTCGTGGTCCCCGTTTCTGAGGGTTTTAGATGTTTCCCAGACTGTAACTTGTTAAAAATCAAGCTCCTTCCTAAGAGGCATTTCACTTAAAACAGCATTTATAAGCCCCAAATTCTATGAAATCTGTGTATATTTAGCAAAATACAAAGTTTCACTCTGGAACAGCGTGGAGGAACAACAATATACAGATATGGGCCAAACTTGGTGGTCTCTCAGGCTTGCAAAATGCAGCTTTTTCTCTCCCTAGAGGCATCCTGCATTGAGCTGGAATGAGCAGACACATTTGGGAGCAGACACTGGCGCTGAGCTCTTGGCTAAGGCCCCGCAGCATCACTTGCTTCCTGGGGAGCAGGAGTTGTGTGTGTACCTGTGCTTAAATGTATGGAGGTGCCACTTGCTCAGACACAGTTTGCTCGGTCGCTTTCTGTGGCTTAGGCTTTGAAAAGTAGAGACTAACCTTGCAGACTTGCTGGGGCTTCTTGCAGATGCTCTGAAACACCTTTTGGCGAAGAGGTGTTTGCTGCTTTTTTTCCTGAAAATTGTGGGGAGCCAGCTGGGCTAATCAGCACTGATTTGATGTCACTTTGGTCAGGATTTTTAGAGCCAATGTTTGTCGGATTGACCCTTATATCTTCRCTCCTTGACTTGATGTGCATGTATTTTTATATGGAGACTACAAGCAGACAAGGCCCGTGAGTGCAGGGGTAGCATTTTGGTGTAGAAAGCAACAAATACTCAACCAGGAGCCCGTTTCCTTAGTTAAGCCTTGCTCGGGAGTCCCGTGCTGAACAAAATCACTCTGAGATTGTGCTTGAGACGGGTGGATTGCGAGGCAAAATACCTGCCTAGCAGTTGTGATATCTGGGGATATCAGTTCTGATGAATACCTGCTGATAGCTCTGCAGCAGCCTTCTGAAAAGCAAATGATTTGGAGTCTGTCAGACCTAGGTTTAGCAGTAATGCTCAGTTTAAAGGTGCTTTTCAGTCCTTCTGTTAACCCAAGTTAATGCCTTACTCCTCCGCTCCCCAGCGCTCTCCCTGCCAAAAGCACCTGATCTGTTAYATAAATTACTCCCAGATTAAGCGATCAGTGAACCGGGGTAGCTCCTGTTTGGTGCTCTTGGAGAAAAACTGTGTGGTTTTCCTTGAAACGCTGGAGACCAGCAGTGCTGCACGTGGATGCTGCCCTGGTTGCTGAGCAAGCCTTTGGCATCAGGTCTCTGGAGAGCTGCCTTCTCCTGGTTTTGACCAGCRTTGTGGTGTCATTGAGCCCCATGAAACCTCCTCCTCTTTCCCTTATACACTGCCCAAGGGTTAGATTTCACAAAAATAAGATGGGTATCTGAGCTATTGGCTCACTTACTAGAACGGAGATATTAGGGAATCAGAAAAGCCCAATACAAGGGGACTGACTCAGGACAGAGTGGAGTCCAAGCTGGAAACGTAAGTCCAGATGACACAATATGAGGAGGGGAACATTTTCAGGCTGTGTGCTTTCCCCCTTAGTTATCATAGGGTGCTTTTTGGAGTTAGTTCTTCAAGAACTTTGTTTTTCCTCAGTGGCATGTGATGTGGATGAGGTTGCATCTGTGAAGCATTTTCCTTATTATCCTATTGGGAGAGATTTAAGGTTTCAGCAGGAAAACTGCCTCCCTTTGCTGCCATGTGAAGCACGTCCAACTTCTCTTGCCAGAACTGGAGAACTGGTTGAGATTCATCCTGCAGAGCCTYGGGGCTGTGTGGTGCTGATGCTTGGGGTGCAGCTGCCTTTGTGGGCTGCTTGGCAAGATTCTGGGTGGTGGGAAACGAAAATTGTGCAGTTAAGGCAATACGTTGTATTGTAACAGACGGAACATCTGGTTTGGCCAGCGTGCAGCATGGTTGTCCTCAGCTTTCTATGTGGTCTCTGTGAGCCCAGTTTATTCTTTGGTTTTCTTAGAACTCTTCCCCCTTTCTATCTGYAGCATTTCCAGTGTGTTTGAGAACTGTGAGCCCAGGTACTGTCAGCTGCTTGGCTTGCACTGTGTCATCAGGGCCACAGGTTTTCCAGGAGCTGCCCATGAAATCTGCAGGGGATGTGGTTTATCCTGAACCCACACTTAACTGGGAACAAGCATTTTCAGATAAATGTTTCAACTGCTAATAATATAGCAATATAAATAATAAGTAATAGCAATATAAATAATAAGTAATAGCAATATAAATAATAAGTAATAGCAATATAAATATAATTATAAATAGATTATAATAAATTAAATAAATAATATAAATAATATTAGTAATATAAATACTATACATAGGCTTCTTGCACAGATGAACAGGAATGTTGGAGCTCTGGCTTTTCCCAGAGAGGCTATGAAAGGCATGTTTTCCTCAAAAACCTGTTAACATGACATAAGACATCCTCCAAAACAGATATTTTTGAGGAAAATGTTTCAGCAGGGCTTGCACTTGTGGCCAGATTCTTATATAGGAAGAGATGCTGCTGTTGCTGCATCAGCCTATCCTGTTGTTTCAGGATCTGGTTTCACTAGCTGTCAGCTAGAGCAAACAGTGGAAATCATAGTATTCCTTAATAAAACAGCTTTGGCAGAGAGAAAAGCATGGTTTGTTCAATAGCAATAAATAAAATTAACTTTTACCTAATGCCTTTTCCTGGAATTCCCAGAGTAGCTGGGATGCAGGAAAATAAAACCAGCTTCTGCTGCGGCCTCAACCGAAAGGCTGAGAGAGAGGCTGAAACAAATTTCCATGTATAGCAGGACTGCTCAGTTACCTGCCATGTTATAAAATGTTTTCACGTGCACGTGTTGTGTCGTGCAGCCAGGCAAACGGGCTTGTGTCCGAGCTCGTGTGAGACACGAGCATTTCCTGGGCAAAACAGAGGTTGGGCATTAGATCAATGTGCCCACCCAAGAGAGGTCCAGTTGCTCTCCAGGTTTTGTCGTGGACGCCTTTTCGTTCACAGCAGGTAAGTGGTTACTGTTAGGCTAAACCTGCTTACCTAGGACAGGAGAATAACTGCTTTTTGTTTCTCCACTCCGTTTTTGCCTCTGTGCCCCGCTGTTTGCTGTGTGTGCTGTCTCCTGTCTTGCATCTGCCCATATCTCCGTCTGCCTGCAAGCCCATGGTAAGCCTCCTTGCTTGCTACTTGTACTAACTTCTAGCCATCCCCGTTTTTCACTCTGTGACCTCGTGTCCGTGAAGAATTAGGAAATCTAACACTAAAGCAAGTAAGAAGGTACAGGTAGGAAAACCCCTGTGGTGTGGAAGACACTGATACTTCCRACTATCACTCACATTTACCTCTAGGCAAGCTGGGACTAAGCCAAGGGGAGCAGGTAATTCAGGAAACCCCAGACTCCTGAATAAAGAGTCCCGAACTCCATATGTACCTGATGAGCATATTACTATTTTTAAGCTTTTTATTTGTCCCCACTGCCTATTGTTCTGGGAGTGTTGAGAGGTGGGTGGAGGAGGAAGCTGCATGGAAGCTCTCCATGACCGAGAGGCAGACGTGCTCTCTCCTGGGAGCTGTTTAGCCAAGGAGCAGAAGTTGCTAATGTGCTTCCCAGATGCTGCTTCGGAAGCAAAGGGAGGAATTGTCAGGAGATACGGCAAGAATTGTGCATGGAGAAGGAGAAGTTACTGGAAGAGGGAGAGGCATAGTCCTCTCCAGTAATAAAAATGCTCTGGTATCTGATAAACTGGTATTTGAGGAGAAATACTTCTTGCTATGAAGACCAAGCCCTTTCGTGTGTCAGGAAAAAAGGTAGCACTTAAAATAATATTCTTGCTTTGGAAGAGATTAGTTCACTAAAAATAAGTTTGCCTCTTGTCTATGAGAAATTTGGGAGAGAAGGAAGCAAGAAGGGAAAACAGAGCAGTAGGATACTATGCGCAAAAGGAAATGCGTTGACCAAAGTAACAGTTTTTTTTTTCAAAAAAAAAAAAAAAAAAAAAAAACAACAACAGAGAAAGAAAACAGAAGCAGAGATTCTTCTTCAGACATGTTAGTTCATAGGGCAGATACTGGCCTGCGCTAGACTTGAAGAGTTGCAAATAGCCAGAAGTGGACTAAATGTGACCTGAAAGGACTGAGAAAGAGTGGAAAAGTTTTACATTTGGTTAACTATTTTATAGGTGGAGAAAAGGAGGCCGGAGCAGAGGCCATTGGGCAGGCAACTAGGGACATAATAAATATTTCTTTTGGACTTTGAATTGACCTCAAGTGGAGGAAGGAAAAATAAGTCAACGAATTAGGCAAAAAGATGAAGCTTTTCTGGAAACAGCCAAAGCAGTGGCAGATGATTTAAGAAAAATAATAGGTTTGTAATCCTTAGCTCAGTTTGGAGACTTAAGGTCCCTAACATTGCCAGAAAAGCCCCATGGCGTCTTCTTTTGGCAACTGACACACAACTGAATTGTGAATTGGAGAGACCTTGTAATATTCAGTCAAGCAGTGTCCAGTTTGGTCCGTGTAGCCACAAAAATAATTTTGGGGGGATTCAAGAAATGAGATGTTAAGAGCTTCAGAAGTCTAATAGTGCTTATAAAGTAAGTTGGTGTTTCCTCATTGTAGCTTTCTTTCCACTGTGTGCAAGTGAGCAAAGACTGAAAACCGTTCCAAAAGCATCCTGAGAACTTAGCCTGTAACGAGGCAGAGTGCAAAGTCATTTTGTGGGCTTTTTTAGCAAAAAATCATCAATCAGAAGGTGAAATTCTGGTCTCTTTTGTAGTCTTGTGCCAGGGCAGGTTAGTATTGACCTGCAGTGCTGTCAGCTGTGTTTGCAGGGAGCTGTTTGCTCAATACCCTCAAACGAAACTATTAAACAGTGCAGAAATAGGCTAAAATCAAACACTTGAAGAAATTCTGACTTAATATATATGTTTGCATTAGAGTTGGAGTTTGCTGGACCTTTCAGTGTCTTGTTAAGAGATGAACACCAAGGAGCAGCCAAGTCTTTGGCTGCTTTATTAAGGTAGAAACACTGATTCGGTGTCAAGTATCAAGGACCTATGCTAGCAAAAAAGACAAATTTATGAATTTTGTTCGTGCCAGACAAGCAGGTAAAACAGACTTTCTTACTATTTTCTCTAAGTGCATCCCAGTGTGCATGAGAGGATGAGATGGAGGAACAAATGGTGCTCCGGTACTACCCTTGTGCCATCTGCAGCTGTAAAGCAGTTGCACTCGGAGAGGGAAGACACAGAGTATCCCATAAGGAAGCAGAGAAGGGGTGTGAGGGCTCCGGGAACAGGTCAAAGTTTCCGATTTGTGTTTTAGTTCTTCATTTTTCCTTAGTAGGACGTGTGCCACTGACTGCAGTGGTTGCACCAAGCTCTTGGGGGCTGTGGCTGGGTTAGGTAGGGCCTAAGGCACCATCCAGCTACGGTTTGGGGTGTTTTTCCCATCCGTGTGCCCTTTGGGACATTGCACAGGAGTTTCTTTGGCTTCTTTTCCCTGTTGTGCACCTCGGAGCCCCCAGGGAAGGTGAGCCCAGGCTGAACTTCGCATCCGTGTCCCTTGCACAAGGCAGTTGTGGCATCGGAGGACAATACTGACCATGTGCAGAAGCTAATGCTGAATTAATTTGCCTCTTGCTTAGCAGAAGCACCATAACTTATTGGCTACTGTTCCCATTCCTTAAAAATGGGTGGATTTCTCCGTGATGAGGATGGTTCTCTGGTTGTGGTTTGGGTCCCACACGCAGGTCACTTAGAACCAGCCGCGTGCAGGTTGTGCAGCTCTTCACACTGCTTCTCTCTGCTTTCCCGAGGACAGGTATAGTTTATATCTCATCTTGCCCTTCTCAGGTTTGTAAGCGACTATGTTTTGGTTTTAATCAAGTGCTTCAAATCCATTAATTAAACCATAAAGGCAAAAGACTACCCGCATCATTTTGGTTGGCTGGTATATTTGTGTTTTCATAAAAAGCTTTTGTTTGCTGGTTGATCTAATCCTCCAAAGCCAATTTTTAAGTGTGCAATCTCTGCATAACTTGGTTCTTATTTTTACCAGCCAGAAGTTGTCTTTGTACAAATGTCTTTCATTTCATCCCGTATTTGAAGGGTGTGATGCTGCAGTGTCTGGCTTGCCTTAAGCTTGAATGAAAGCAGTGAAAAATGAAACACTATTTCATTTTGTAATAAATGCATTAAATATGCATCACAATCAAATTTAGTAACGTTCTTCTGACATAATTTGAAGCCATTGTGGCTAGATGTTTGGAAAAGTGGTTTTGGAAATCCCACAGGTGTGGAAGCAAGGTAAGTACCTGACTCATTTTGGAGCTGTTTAAGTGAGAATTACCTGAACTCTTAATGATTCTTCCAGACCATATRCATGTTCTTAAAGTCTGAAGTTCTCTCTGCATTTCAAGACACTGTAAAATTTGGCTTCCTTTTCTCCCAGGTTCTTTAAATATATTGATCACTTCATTTCCAGTTTCTGGGTTGTTCAGACTTTAAAAGAAAAATGAACTGTGCTGCCTGCTCAATTTTTAATCGGATTCTTAGCTCTGAGCAGAACTGTGAAGTTTAAGACCCTGGTCTCTCTGCTGATACTCCATAGAACAAAAGCAGACGTTATTAAGACAAAATTAGGCTCAATAACAACAGAAGAGCTTTATTTGCTTTGAGTAGCTCATTAGAAGGGAAGAAAATTTTACACAATAGGGCACTGCTGTTGGAGCTGCGGGTGGAAGTTATTTCCTCTCTGTGCATATACAGTGCAAAAAGTGGTGTCCTTTGAGGACTGTTAATTCAGCAGTTGGGTAAAAGGTTTGTAATTGACCTTAATACAGGTTGCTTTAATTTTACACTGTTTTCGGAAGGACATCCATGGAGCAAGGTGGTGTTTTGCTCGTTAATAATCCTTATTTGACATAACCAGGCCCTTGTGGTCACTAGGGGAGGTTTGGCAGCCTTTCCTCAGGGTGGCRGAACAAAAGGGCTTGCCGGGCTCTTTGGCATGCCCTGTTGCTTTTGCCTGTGACAGATGCTGAATATTTGTGGTTTGGGCTTTTTTTTTGAACCTTGATTAAAGAAAAGAGTGTGGGGGGAACGAGCGTGTGGTTAGTTCTTCTCTTCCACAGAATGACAGAATGGTTAAGGTTGGAAGGCACCTCTGGAGATCATCTAGATCTGACAACGTAAGAGTGTAAGCCACAGTGTAGGAGTGCAGCGAGCTCGAGGGCTGTGCTCAACCTTCTAGAGGAGCTTAAAAACCCATCAAACAGCTTCATAATTCTGCACCGTGTGTTCCCTCCCCAGGTGAAGGGGCAGTTGGGGCTCAATGGGAGAGCGTCCAGCAGGAGGAAAGGGCTGGGAGGAGCTGGCCAGGGGTGATGGAAGGGACTCTCTGCATTCATTCTCTCCTGCTAGACATGGACATCTGAATTTCAGCTGTACAATAAGAAATTCCATCATTCCATCATTCACTGAATGCAATTTGTTAGGGTTTGATAGTAGGAAAAACGAAGACCCAGGTAAATATTGAAGCTGAGATTGCTGAGTTCTGTGATCTAGGCTTAGTTTTTTGCGGATTGATRGAGGAAACACAGAATGATTGAGGTTTAGAGGGATCCTTAGAAATCATCTAGTCCAATGCCCCCGACGTTGCTCAAGCAGGGACACGTTGCCCAGGGCCCTGTCCAGGTGGCTTTTGAGCATCTCCAGGGATGGAGCGTGCACAGCCTCCCAGGGCAGCTTGTTCCTTCACTATCACAGTGAAGGTTTTTTTCTGATATTCAGACAGAACTTCTTGTATTTCATCCAGGTTATTGAAGAAGCTGAACAACACTGGACCCATGATTGGCCCCTGGGGTACCCTGCTAGCTACAGGTCTCCAGCTAGACTTTGTGCTGATGATGACTATCCTTGATGATCAAGCCTATCCTTGATCCACCTCCTTGCTCATCTAGCCCCTAAGCCGTCAACTTGCCCGRGTTGATGGTGCAGGATACAGTGTTGAAATCAGTATCTTTCCCAACATCTGAGTTGACAGCTAAGCCAGGATGACTGAGAGCACGAACATCCATGCCACGTGTGCTCTTTGATGCAAGATAAAGGTTTTGGCATGGTTGAAACAAGCGGTTGATATGAGATTGGCAGCATAGCCTGGGTTGCAGGGTTTTACGGCGCATCCTTCTCCAGAGCAGGTTTCGATGATGCTTGTTCATGGCTAGGAAAGGAGCTTGAGCTAATGGTGTTTGTGCTACACCTGCCTCGCACAGACAAGACTCTGCAAGGCCTGGAGATGAATCCAGGATGCCCCATGTCCATAGGTGTGGAGAGGAAGTGTAATAATAGAAGAATAGGTGACGTGGGCGTGGGGAGAAGCAAGAGCTAGCGGTCTGCTTGCTTCAACTCTCCTCCTTCCCTTCTGCATTTGCGTTCATGGCCGCAACGGGCTCTTTGTGTTGTCTCTGCAGGAGGAGGAGGAGCAGGAGGAGGAGGATGATGACGAAGATGAYGATGATACGGATGACCTCGATGAGCTGGATACAGACCAGCTGCTGGAAGCTGAGCTGGAGGAGGACGAGAACAACGAGAACGCCGGTGAGGACGGCGAGAACGATTTCTCTCCCTCTGATGACGAGGAGCTGGCCAACCTTCTGGAAGAGGGAGATGAGGGTGAAGACGAAGACTCTGATGCTGATGAGGAAGTCGAGCTGATTCTTGGAGACAGTAAGTGCGAACGCCCAGCTTGGTGCCTGGAGGGGACCTCAGCTGAGCATGTGGACCAGCAGACATGACATTCCCTCCTCCTTGGTATGGAAGGCCCAAATTCCCATGCTTGTTTCCTTGATGTCTCTCAGTCTATTGGTAAAACAGCTCTGATCTGAGGGGAAAAACAACCTCCCGTGAGTTCTGGGAAGGCAGGTTCTTCCCATCGCGTACTCCCAGATGCTGGTGTGAGAGTGAAAGGCAGACTGGGAAACCTGCAGGTGAAGAAGCCTGGTGTGAACATTGTGAGCCCTGCTCATAAAGAGCACACTGGCAAACCTGCTGCTTCCCTGTGTCCCTTTATACCCTTAAGGGCAGTGAAGCCTTTTTTCCTTTTTTCTTACTCCTCCCTTGATGCCATTCCTTCTTTTTTTTTTTTTTTGTTTCAGTTACTTTAAATGCAGAGCTATCATGGTGTTTCCAACTTTGCCTTTGCCTAACACCAGCTCCTGCCACCTCTGAAGCAGCTGGGCAGCAGTTGCTCTTCCAGTGCTTGTTGTCCATGAGCAGATACCAGGCTCTGAACCAGGCTGGCTCCAGAAGTGGGTGCATCCGAGTACCGGTGCCCGCTCCYGGCCGCTTCCTCTTGGAGATCCAAGTGCTTTTAAACGACTTGCCAGCAAAAGGCCCCCAGGAAGGGCATGTCCCAGGCTCCCTCTGGCCTTCGGTTTTTCTCTCTGCGCTTGAGGGATCTCAGTGGAGCTGGGGGAAAGGCTTTGTGCCCTCTGCTCGCCTGTGACTTTCTTCCTTTTCAAGGAAAGCCCGTGAGCAGGGGCTGAACCTTCCCAAAGGACTGCCTGCCCTGGAGAGGCATTTTAGCAAGGCAGTCAAACTGAGATGGCTGAGGGGAAATCTTGTCTTTTTTTTTCTTCTCAACTATTTTTAACACCTAGTTAACTGCAGCATCCAATGAGAGCACTCCAGAAAAGGTAAGGCAGGAGCCGCCGGAGCCGCTGCCGCCTCCCTGGTGCTCGCCGGAGCCGGGTGGGATTTYGGCGTCCCATTAAAAAGTAGCTGTGTGTTTGTGTGTGTGGTTACCCCTGGCAAGTCCTCTCCTGCCTCCATCCTGTATCTTGCAAAGGAGAACCCCAGGGAGATCCCAGTTTTCACAGTCACAGGTCACCTTTAAMTCAAACTGCTGCAGCAGGGTTGCCAGAGGAAGGTGCCAGTCGTGAGCACTGGGCTCAGGGATGGATCCCACCGGAGAGGAGCACCAGGCTCGAGAGAACCTCACACTGGGAAGCTCTGGGTGCCCAGGGAAGCAGCTGTAGGGAATGGGCCCTGAGGACATTGCCCAGAGGCTGCAGGTCAGCACACCAGGTTGGAGGAACTGTCAGGCCTGCGCACGGAACGGTGTTCCCAGGAATGCTGTGCCCAGGAACGGCGTTCCCTGGACAGCTGTTGCGTTTGGTCRGGCATAATGAAACTTGGGAGCTGCTGCCCGTGTCCTCCCGGGCTTGACTCAGGGAGCTGCTCCCRCTGCCGTGTGCGCCGCCCCGGGGAGCGCTCCGGGCCGCTTTGCCGATGGCTCCCGCTGGACGCGGCAGCGCTGCCGGTGCCGGGAGCCGCCGGGCGCTCCCATAACCCGCGTGTCTCCTTGCAGCCGACAGCTCGGACAACTCGGACCTGGAGGACGACATCATCCTGTCGCTGAACGAGTGAGGAGGAGCGGCGGCCACGCAGGGAGGAAGGCGGCGCTGCTTCCCGCCGAGCCCGTCGGGMAGGGATCCCGATCCCGCTCCTCCGGCGCAACCTGCGGAGCTCCAGCCCATCCACTCTGTTGCTTTGAGTCACTCTGAGGCTCGGGGCCAAGCCCGACGCTCTCCAATAAAGAGACCTGGGGTTAGGCCTCTTATTATTATTATTATTTTCTTTCTCTCTGCCTTTTTTTTTTTTTCCATTTTTTTATTTTAGGCTGAGATGACTCTCCTCTTCAAGGAAACTTCTGGAGATATTTCACAGTATATTTTCTTTGTATAAAGTTCTTTCCTAAAGAACAGAAATAGTTTTATATAAAAAAAAGAAAAAAAAAAAAAAAAGAAAAAAAGAGGAAAAAAAAAAAGGCAGGTGTTCTAGTAAAGAGGGGATGAACTTTGTATTCCTGTAGTACCTTGTTACCTTGGGGTAGGCTTGGGGGAGAAAAATTGTTTAAAATGAGAGGAAAAAAAAAAAAAGGAAAAAAAAAAGAAAAACAAAAAGGCATTTTTATGCAACAACTCAATGAAATAAGAGGATCATGATTTCTAAGATTGTGGAGGAGTGAGAATATTTTTATTTTAAATATGCTTTATTTTTAAAGGCAAAGCAGCCGCGGGAGGGCAGGCGCGAGCCGCTGCCCTGGCGCCCTTGGGTGGCTCAAGCCGCTGCCCCGCGCGGAGCCGCCTGGGCCCCGGGAAGCTGGGATTTGCACCCTCTTTCTCCCCCTGCCCCTTTTGTGGTTCCAGTTTTTTAAATCTTTATTTTTTTTTCCCCTCCTTCTTCTTCCTTTTGCCCTCTGTGTGGAAACAGCAACTTGAAGGCCTATTTTTTTTTCTTTAATGTAAAGTGTATTTATTAAAAAATTAACTACACGTCCCGTGTCCGTCTGTGGCCGGAGCCGGCTGCTCCTGGCCGCCCTGTCCCCGCGGGGCGGCAGCCAGGGGCAGCRGCCGCACCGAGGGCGGCAGGAAGGGCCGGGGCGGCCGCGGTTCCTCCTCCCGCCCCGTTTTGGGCACTCGGGCCTGTTCCTTGCTCTTCCCGCCTCCCTGAGGGCAGCTCTGGGGGCGAGGGCAGCTTTTGGTTTCGGCCTAGGGGTGAGGGCCGCTGCTCCTGTKCCCCCGGGACGAGCGGCCCGGCCCTGCCTTTTCCCTCTTCCCAAGGAGGTTTTGTGCTCCCTCAGGCTGAGGGACGAGGGGGCCTGGACCCCCTCTGTCCCCCCTGCCATTCGGGGGCCATCCCCTCTCCTGGTTTTGTTGCCCTCTTTCTGTTTTGGCCCCTTTCGGAGCAGGGGTTGAGGTGGAGCTGGGCCCTGGTGGCCTCTCCATCCTCAGCTCCGCTGAAGCTCAAGGTTTCATTAATGGGGGAGCAGAAGGTGCTTCCTCGTGGGAACCCGGAGGAGGTTCCAGGTTCCCAGAAGGTTCCCTGGAACCTCCTCCAGGTTCCCACCAGGAATCACYTTCTGCTCCCCCATTAATGCGGGAGCATTGCATCCGCTTGGTGCCCTCGCTCAGAGCTGTCCCTTGGGACCCAGAGGCTCAAGCGGCCCCGCGCGSGTCGAGAGCCCCTTAGGGTGCTGCAATTCCGGCAGCCCTTGCACGTGGAGAGGCTTCCAGGAGCGGCCTGGAAGGCGGGGAGGTTGGGAGCGGGGCCCGGACCGGCCTCTGTCTTGCCTGTGCTTCCATCTCGGCCCTCTGGAGGGCAGGGAGGGTCGAGGGCGCCCGCGGAGGGCGCGATGCAGAGGCGGGTGTTTGTAGCTGGGTCCCAGCTCTGCTCGGCCGCTGCTGCTCYGGCCCTCATGGGGAGGGTTCCCCGACTTAAACTCACAAGATGGAAACAAAACGTCTTTCATAACCTGTCCTCAGAGGGGGCGGCTTATGTTAAAGAGGGCCTGAAGGGCACGTGCTCGGGGCTCGCCTTCCAGGTTCCCCCCTCRTGGCAGTGGCCACCATCACCCTCTTACCCTGCCACAGTGACACGGGCTGAAAGACCGGCCCCATAGTGCTGCCCTCCTCACAACACCCGGAGAGCCCCTCTTTGGGCGTCCCCAACGCCAATCTGTGTCCCCTGCCGGCAGTGGGACCCGCTTGCACCCACACATGGGGCCCCGCTGGCCTGGTTGGGCTGCATCGGCACCTACGGCCCTGAAGACAGAGGCTCCTGGCACGTGAGGGACGTTTAGCAGCACTGGTTATTAATGCCACAATCAAGGGCAGTGTTTAAGGGCAGCGYTGTGGCCCTTGGGCACTCGCGACGTTGCAATCAGTGCGTTGCTATCAGCGCGGCGTTGAATTCGGCACCCGCTCGCACCGACGTGCTCCCTGCTGTGAAAATACTGGGAAAATAAGAGGAGGAGAAGGGACAGCAGCGTTAGGCCCTCGGGTTTGGGTGCCACCCGCCGCCGTGCGCGCAGGGTGATGGGGGCTTCGGCGGTGCCACACACAGGGCCAGAGTAACGCGCCGCTGAGGGCAAAAGGAAAAACCCTGCACAGGTAAGGAAACACGTGTTTTATTCCCAAACTCGTCTCCATAGGCCTCCTAAAAAAGAAACCTTACAGGTACCCTTTAAAAAGAAAAAAATCAGCACATGAAACGGGGTGGATTTTCCCTCCGATTTGACCGTGTTCCCATATCCATGAGCTGCTCCGCAGGCAGATGATGTCCTGGCTTCACCCCAGAGCACGGCAGTGAGCGGAGGGGCTCGGAGCTCCCCGTTTCGGGAAGCATCAGCCGTCCCGCGCTCAGCGACGGGGCCAGCAGCCCCGCGGCCACTGCTCACCTCKCTTTATGAGCCCGCTAAGCGAGTTTTAACTTGAGCAAAAAGCCTTTTTTGCATTTTTTTYCCCCTCCTTTCAATAAAAGGTCTCGCATAGTGCAACGTGATGCGCTAGTGCTGAGGGCCCCTCGGTTCGCTGAGCGCCCCTCACTTGCTTGGCCACATCCCATATGACAAACAAGCGGATCCAGCCCAATACTCTTTGTAAATCCTGATTTTTTTTTTTTCCTTTTTGCAAAGACCAGGCACGTCGAGTCCCCAAGTCCCGTATCACTATTTTTAACTAGCTGAGACAAACATTGGGTGCTCTTCAACCTCAGAGAAATGACWACGGTTGACTGCTTGGGAGGGATTTGGGGATTTTTTTCTTTTTCTTCCAGGTATTAGCCACAATTTTTGCTAGCAACCAGCGGCGTTTAAACCTGCTCCCAGGTTTAAACCTGCTCCCAGCCTTCAGTGGGATTTCCTTCCTCGGGAGCCGCCATCCTCCAGAGAAGGAGAATTATCAGGACAACCTGGAGCCTCCCGACTTGGTGCCAACCTTTTGGACTCTCCCGTGTCCCTCCCACCTTGCGGGACACCCCGGGAGAARCCCAGGAGAGCCTGGGAGAACCCCGGGAAGCGCAAGAACTCGGATACCGCACAAGTTTAGAAATCCATCAGTGAACAAGGCTTTACTGACAACTTTTCATACAGTTAAAAAATAAAAATACAGAACACAGCGGACAGTGTCACATATTAAAAACGAATAAAATGGGCTCTATTTAAATGGTATTAAAATTAATTAGGAACTAAAAATCTCCCCGCTTCGGCCGAGGGCTTTGGAGCCTCTGCCGAAACGGTCGGCCTGAAAAAACCAACCGGGCTGTCGTGACACACAAAGAAAACATGGACTGGGAGGGGGGGGGRAAAAAAAGACAGTGTGGGCTAGGCAGTGTCTTTGACTATAACTATCACCATATGTTCCTCCTCCAGCTTCCCCAAGGTCCGTAGTGCCGACTGGAGGTACTGCTGCGAGAAGTCGCACGGGGGGAAGGCGTAGAGCATGCCTGTGCTGTCTCTGCCCTTGGCGCCTCCCACGGGCAGGCTGATCACGCCAGCAGCCTGCTTCTGTTTCAAGTAGGACACCAGGTTCCTGAGCAGCCGCCGCTGCAGGCCGGGCTCGACGGCGGCCGCCGCGGCGCCCTCGGCCCCCGGCGCCGCCGCCGCCGCGCTCGACTGCGTGGCCAGCAGCACCGCGTAGCCGTTGGGGCTGCCCTGTTTGATGCGGCGAGTCACTTCGTCCAGCTTGGGCTGGTCGAGCCGCAGTCTCTGCGCGATTTTGAGCTGCGTGAGCTTCCCGCCGGACGAGTGGTCTTTGAGGAGTCCGTTGATGACGCCCAGGTCGCCCTCCAGGATGTGCATAGACGTGGGGAAGCAGCTGTTTTTAAGCACGAGGAGCCCGTTCCAAGCGAGCTGCAGCGTCTGCGCGTACTCCGACAGATTCTTTAGCTTTTTGGTCTCGGATTTTGGCTCCTCGTGACTTTTGGGCTCCGATTCGCCAGTTCGGTGATTGCGTTCGCTGTCCCTTTTTTTGGGCTGGGGCGCGTCGGCGGCCTCGCGGTGGGGCTTCTCCTCGGCCGCGTGCCGGTTGTTCTGCAGCGAGTTGCCGGGCTCCTTGTCGGCGCCGCACTCCGCAGTGTGGTTCTCCTTGCGGGCCCGCTCGGGGCTGCGCTCGGCGCCCGGCGCGGCCGCCTTCRCCCGGCCCCTGTCCTCGTAGGGCGAGTGGGCCGCCCTGCCGCGCTCGCTGGAGAGGCTGCGCCGCTTGCGCCGCTCCTCCCAGGGCTTGGGAGCRCCGCGCTCGCCCTCGCCGCCCCAGCGCTCCCCGCTGCGGCTGCGCACCGAGCGCCCGTAGCCCTCCAGGTTGTTGCGGCGCTCGGCGTTTTTGGCCGGGCTGGCCCACTCGGCCTCCACGAAGGCCCGCTCCCGGTCGGAGTAGAGGAGGTGCGGAGGAGTCCGATCCCGCACGCGCAGGTCTTGCTCGAGGCTGCGGTGCCGGCTGTAGCCGTCGGCCAGCAGCTCGTAGTGCACGGGCAGCGGCGCCGGCTGGTACTGCTGCGGGTAGCGGGTCTCTTCGGCCTTGGCGAAGTCCACGCGGAGCCGCCGCTCGGGGCCGCCCAGCGGGAAGCCCCTCATCTGCGCGCAGGCGGCCTGCGCCGCGTCCAGGCTCTCGTACTGGATGTAGGCGAAGCTGTCGCCCTTCACGTAGTCAATAGTCCGGATGCTGCCGAAGCGGTCGAACTCCCTGGCGAGCGCCGCCAGCGACGTGCTCGGCCCCAGCCCGCCCACCCACAGCCGGGTGGTGGGGTTGGCCTTGCCGTAGCCGATTTTGATAGGGTTCCTGCCGACCACGCGGCCCGACATGGCCACCTTGGCGCGGTGCGCCATGTCCAGGTTCTGGAACTTGAGGAAGGCGTAGGCGCCGCCCTGGCCGCGCGCCGGCCGCTTGATGACCACCTCCTCGATGATGCCGTACTTCTCGAAGGCGCGCCGCAGCTCCACCTCCGACACGCTGTGGTCCAGGTTGCCGATGAAGAGGTTGCGCGTGGCCCTCTGGTCGTCCTCGGGCATGAGCTCCTCCTCGGCCACCACGGGGTAGGCGTAGGGCCGCCCGCGCTCRTCGTAGAGCCCGTAGTAGTCGAGGGCGCGCTCGCGCTCGCGCGACAGCCCGATGGCGGCCGCCTCGAGGGCGAAGGCGGCGGCG
>NW_020455518.1:491118-495055 GCF_003342845.1 Nothoprocta perdicaria
CGTCACACGGCAGGCGGCTCCCGCCACAACCGTTACTTTAATGGAGGTCCGTTACAGCGCGCGCCCCCCCCGCCCATTCCCGATCCCAATCCCGGTCCCGGTCCCGTCCCCCCGCGGTCCCTCAGAGGTCGGCGCGGGCGCCGGCGGCGCGCGGCGCGTACTTGGGCATGAGTTCGTGGATCCTGCGGATGAAGTCGGCCTTCTCGGCGCAGCCCTTGCACGTCTCGCCCCAGTCGTCGAGGATGCGGCGCAGCTCCTTGACGCGCAGCTTGCGCAGGTCCGCCGTGCTCAGGTCGATCTGCTTGTCTGCGGAGGAGGGGGGGACACGGCGCCGCCATCAGCCCCCSGGCCACAACCGGGGCAGCGGGACACAGGGCCCGCCCGGAGGAYGGACGCGCCGACGGACTCGGGCGCCAGGTAGTGTTGGGCTTTGGTCTTATTTTAAGGAAAATTCGCTCTCGTCAACCCAGCTTTTTGCCTTTTTTGGGTGCTGCAAGAAACCCCAGCTCTTAATACCGTGGGAAATGCTCTTCCACCGGAAGAAGAATTAAAAGAAACGGACAGAAGTCAGAGGAAAGATAAGCGAGTGGCACAAGGGAAGGCTGATTAGGAAACAACAGCGAGCGAGAACCATAAAGCGAGCTAATACAGCGAGTGAGAACTGTAAAGCCCCACGAGCTGGCTCTTCTCCTTGGAATGCAAAGGCACAGCTACAGGGAAGCAGCTGAAGGAAGCATTTCCAAGCGTTTTCTTCGAGTTTTAAGGAAAATCATACCCTCCAGGCACAGAAGAGTTCAAGGAAGCTGTCAAGAAACATACTGAGCATTCAGGGCAAACGGTGGAGGAGATGAGAAGGAGGGAGCTGAAGCACCCTGGCTGTGCCAGGCAGCTTTGCTATGGATGGTGACAACAAACACCACCCCAAGCCCCAGCACCACGACTGGCTGCCCAGGACAAGCTGCTGAGTAAGTTATTTGGGACAGGGTGCGAGTGCAGGGATCAGCAGGACACTCCTCGTGCCCCGCAGCGAGTTGCTTCCACACAGACCCGTGCTGCTTTGCAAGCTGGAAAGGTTTCCTATCAGTCTTACCTGAGCATCTACGAAAGCTCTCTGGGATGTTCATGTACAACCCTGATTGTACAACTAATTACACCAGTGATCTCATTAACAGAGCTGGAGAGCAGGCGGTCCTAGCGCCTTTCAAAACAAGGTGGCCCAAGGCTAATTTGTAAMGCGTGAACCAGAGGCCCGTTGGCTGCTTTATCCCGGATGATCTGCCCCCCAGAGCCGCCCGGGCATCGCCCTTCCTGCTGGCAACTCACCGTATTTTAGTTCACAGATCTGGCTGTCTTTCTTCTTGAGTTTCTCGCAGATCTTTTCCACGGGGATGTGGTGACTCATGGGTTTCGAGACCTCGTTAATGATTTTGGTAGCTGCATCACTTGTGGCCCCAATGTAGTAGCACTAGAGAGGAGAAAATAAAGCAAGGGAGAGATACACGGGGAAAAAAAAAACCCACAATTTTGAAAGGAATTTTTTCTCTCCTTGTGTGGTTTGTGCAGCTGGATGTTCCGTGTTACAGAACCTTTTGAAGTGACTGCTACAGACAGGCAAGAGAAAGCCTAACTCTAAAGCAAAAACACTGAGCAAAGGCATTTCCTATCACACTGCTTCTCTTGAGGCTCTTTGCCTTGTTTCTCTCTCTTTTTTTTTTTTTTTTTTTTTTTTTAATGGATTTGATTAAGGGTCTTCTTCATTGAAGGAAAAGGACTTTCTGAAGCATTTCCCCTCTGCATTTCTGATGGTCCGCTCTGCAGGTCTCTTCCTGGGGAGCACTCAGCATCTTTTCCTTGGGGTTTGTCATCAAGATTTAATTAAGTTCAGCTCATTTGACCTTTATTTTTCACCTAAACAACATTTATATCTTTGCAGCTAATGCAGCATCCCAAATACCACTTAAAGGATGGGGAAGTCCCACAGAAAATAAAGCTTTGTAATCCCAAGAACTCTGGTTAACAGGAAGAAAAAAAATACATGTTTTTGAAGAAGTGAGGCAGTCATAATTCCCAAATCTCTTGTTACAGGACACTACCAGTTGTGGCCACACAGCTAGAAGGAACAGCCGCCGGGAAGCTGTATCATATATGCATAGTTTCCCCTCATTTGCCAACCACTTTTACAACTTATTTCCTCCTCAAGAGGCAAGTATCATTTCCTGCTACTTACCAGCCGGTTCTCTTTGCCTTTTGCCTCCTTGCAGGACTTCAGGAGCTCCTTCTCAATACTGGCAGGCGTGAACTCAACGTCATTGTCCTTAAGGCTCTGGTAGAACCTGCCCAGGAAGGTGACGCACACTGGAAGGGAACACAGATGGTGTTAACTGCAACTGCCCCCCGACCTCGGGGCTGCTCAGGGAGGCGGCACGGAGGGTTTGCAGAGAAGACCTTCCGGACGCCGCATCGGCCATCAGGGATAGACACCTATTTCGGGAAGTTTGGCAGAGCACACGTGAATAAATGTCACGCCGTGGTCGTTTTGGTGGCTTTCTGGTCACCCGAGGAACCAGATCCGTGTAAGTGTCCAGCCGCTTCCATACATCGCATGGAGAGCGACGCAGGATTCACCCAGGACACAGGCGGCGAGGGCAAAAATGTCAACTTGGTCATATCTGTGTGGCTTTGGGAAGCATCTCAGCAGGCCACAGGCTTCAGAAACGGTTTTGATCCAGAAAGAGCTGCCTCTGTGCACATAGCTGCATTACAGATTCCACATACACTGTAACAATAACCCATCTAGTTGATGATCAAGTTGGTCACATTCGTTGACCGAATCTTTTTCTCTGGGAAGTGAGTTGGATTTCTCCTCCCTCTCCCCACCCCAGGAGCTTCCGAGCTAGTTTCAGACCATCTGAAAGAGAAGGAAGAGTTTTAAAGGTGACAAAAGTTCCTGCGAGTCACCAGCAGCGGAGGACGCCACAGAGCCCCCGTGGGCGGGCAGGGACAACAGGACACGGCCACGACTTTCCATCAGTCACCGCGTATCCATGCTGAGCAGAGCACAACTGCTGCCGGGAGGAGGGAGGCAGCGAGCGTGGGACGGCGCCTACGGAGCATCCGATCCGTGCGCAGAGCCGGACAGCGTCGGGTTTCACCCATCCCGCTGCTTGCACAGGGTGTCCGGGAACAGCAGCCCTGCGGCCTGTGGCCCAATTCCTGCAATTCCTCTTAAGTTTCCGTTGCTTCCAGCAGCTCAACAAGTGCCAGGCGCCGGGAGGGGAGCGCAAGTTGCGTTTTTCATACGATGGGTTTACCCCAACTTGCATTCAGCTCCAGACACGGCACGGGAAGCCGGAGGATACAGGGGCTCTGGGAAGATCACCTGAGAACCTAGTAGAAACTTAACCGTGGCCTTGGTAAAACTAGAAGTAATTACAGGCTGGACCACGTAGGCACCGCTTTGGGTGTGTGCACAACGCCGTCATTCACCCCAGCGTGTCCCAGTCACAGACACGCTCTCATCTCCGTGCTGTCTGGGAGTGAAAACCCTGGGGAAAAAAGAAATATTCCCTAGGCAGCGCTCCCAGCCTGCGGYGGAAATGGGAGTTTGGATTCCCATTCCCATCCCCGCAGGGAGGAGGAAGGAGCGAGCGCTAAATCCCAGGCGCTGCCCGCGTCCCCGCTGCTGCTCCATCGCACAGGAGCGGGCACCGGGCCGTTCAAAAAGAGCAAAACAACCCCCCAAAAAAACTTTTATCCACCCCAAAAACTTGTGCGCCCAAAGCGCCGGCTCTGCCTCCGGGCGGCCGCTCGGGGAGGAGCCCCGGGGAGATGCCCGGGGATGCCGGTGACCGGGATCCTTCCTCCCGCCGGCGGCTGCCCCCGGGCCGGGCCGCTCCGCTCCGCGCCCCGCCGTGCGGGGCAGCTCCGGCCGCCGGGC